>NW_017280416.1:133382-154885 GCF_001594065.2 Cyphomyrmex costatus | reverse complement strand
ATTTTATATATCAATGATATATGAGTTAATAATTTAATATTAGACATAAAAATTATACATATAAGCTTATATATATATATTTTTTTTCTAATCACTTGATTAACAAAAAGTAAAGATAATAATTATCAAAAAAAGAAAATGCATTGTTACAAAAGACGTATTTGTTATATTTAATTATATATAACAAAATATGCAGAGCGGCTTACAAATATATTACTATCTACTCGCAACATTATGAAATAGTTTCTTTTATATTTTACATCATCGTTATAAAAATTTTAACAAAAATCTCATTTAGTTATTATTATCAACGTTCTGAAAATTGCTTTATATTCTATTACGTCACTGTCATTAAAATTTTAATGAGAAACGTCGGTTATCATTCCAATCGGTAAACCGAAGGTTACCCGAAGACTAAATTTAAAGTATTCATATTTTTAACAGACATATAATTCATAACAACTTATAATCACCCTCGCGACACGCTTGCGTAACTAAAAACTTAATATCATATACGCGACATTAAAATAATTTCGCGCGCTCGCTCGTGCCATTACTGATCGGAGCGGCGAGTACTTCACGTTGCTCCAATCTCCACACGAGTACGAGCACGTGTACTCCGCGTTCGCTTTGTTCGAAATACCTCGCGATTTATTCGTCCGTAACATTTGACACTTACCGATTTTATACGAGGGCTTGCCAGACATGGTGCTTCGGTGCGTTGTGCTTGAATCGGTGTGCGTGGAAGGCGAATGAGATTGTGAACGTCCGATTCGATAACCTGTACGACACGCCGGATACCACCGGATACCACCACCGTGAGGCGCGAGAACGTTGCGCCGAAGCGGCTGAAAGCGAGCGAGATCGTTTTGGATCACGTGACTCTTCGAGATTCGATTATCGCTGGCGGCGGTGACTGTTCGATACCGTTCGGTACTTATCGCGCGCGTTGTTCGCGAAAATGCGGGAGTCCTTCGAGTCCGGAAATAAGGAGAAAATTGCCGTTGAGAGGTACGTTTATGCATTTATTATTGTTGCTCGTCGACATTAATATTAGCACTGGATATGATTCGCCTTTTTCCGTCTCGTGTGTTCCCAATTTTATCGCGATTACTTTGGACGAGACTTTCGGATCCGGTAGCCATGTTCGAATCGAAACGGGCAATTACAAATAATTATTCTGATTTTATTCAGTCGTGTGTGTTACATATGTAAAATAGATAAGTAAGGATTACATGAAACATTTTGGGTATCATTGATCATTTGTCTTTTTTATCGGATAATTTATATTTGTATAAATAAGCAGTCTAGAGGAAATCGTGAATAATGAAATGCGCTTAATAATGAAATTGCTCATCGTAATTACCCCGAATAATTGGCTGCGTTAAAAAAAAAGCAACTCTGCAACTATTGTAATTTTTTAAATGTGATTGATCTCATATCCCTAATGCTCTTCACTGAATCTATGAATCAATAAACCAATTATTGTTGAGTTCAGTCTCCTCATCTCCAACGTTGATAAAATTAGAATTCAATTTTAACGATTAATACCTTGGTCCAGGAAGCAGAGAGTGTCACTTTTTTCCAGATTCGTTCATTTCGTGCAAAAACGCGTTGAATGAATCTAATTTTATCAACATTGGAGGTAAGAAGATTAAACTTAAAAATTACTCAATCATATATTAAAGAATTTTACAACAATTGCAAATTTGGTTTTTTTTTGCTAGACGCAACCGGTTTAATTAATATTTATTATTAATTAATTAAAAATAAATTTAATGTGACTAGATTTGGCATTATATTACATGATAATTATTATATAATAATTATTATTATTACATAAATAACATTAATATATGAATTACATAAATCGTCCGAACAGTACAGCATTAATTTATTTGTTAGGCATAGTAATAATCTGATTTATCGGCCCATTTATCGATCCAATGTATATAATTTAAATAAACTCGATAAGTAAGGAACTCTCAAAAATACGTTAATACTACATATTATCGTCACGAGATGGCGCAAGTTGGTATAAGAATTATGGATTATAAAAGGGTGTCTCGCGGAAATATTGAATATTTCTCAAACTAAATTATCGCAATATTCAACAGTTTTATTCCAGCCTCAAATCTTTAAAATTCGTTAAATTGAGTTTTATTGACGAATCACTTTGAGTTTTAACTTAAGAAAAAATTAGTTATTTTATTTATATATTTATTATCTATGCTAAAAACTTGTGCATATTGCAATGCGCAATATGATTTACAATTACAAGTGCAATTTAAATTGATAATATAAAAACAGGTTTTTTTAGACATTAATTGATATTTCTTTAAATAAATAATACTAATAAATTTTTAATACATAACAATGACGATAATTAATTAAAGAAAGGACTTTTTTTACAACTAATAAGACCTGAAATTATGTTTTAATTAATGATAACGTATACGATCAAATATCTGATCTGTTTGTTTCAAAGTGTAGTTTTTAATTTCTCAAATCGAAGTCATCAAACTTGGATTCGTTCGTTGGTATTTTTTTAAGCAACTCATTTGCCTCGTTTCTTTCTTGATCTAGAACAGGATCTTTATCGATTCTCTTCAATTTCGGAAGCATTGCCAGAATGATTCGCCTGTATTCCTTCTCTTCTTTTTCTTCTTTCAGAAGAGGATTTCCCAGGACGATAAGCGTTTCCAGATTTGGTAGACAATCTAACTTCCTCAGCTCTGAAATTCTCAAAAGCTCGTTGTCGCGCAGATTCACATATTTCAAGTTGCGACATCGCTCAGTGAAACCATCTAGATTCGCGAGTTTGTTACTTCGCAAGTGTAACGTCATCAGATTCATGAGGACTCCGAGATCTTCGATCTTCTCGATTTGGTTCTCGGCCAGAAAGAGCCGCGTTAGATTAGAACAGCGGATTCCTACGAGAAGTAACATTTGAATACTATTCAAAGTCCAGCGAGAAATGACCATTAATTAGACATTGAATCGACATTGTATTGACTTTGAAATTATTGTATCGATGTCGATTTGACATCAATTCGATGGGTCATTTTCCACTGAGAAGGAAGTTATTCTTGGCCTTCGGGATTCTCCTTCACTGAGTTTTTAACTGTTTAAGACATTTTCCTTCCAAACAGAAAAAACAATTTTCTTGAAATATGTATCTATAAATTTAGTTAGATACATATACAATTTTCTTGAAATATGTATCTAATTTAGTTATAGATACATATTTCAAGAAAATTGTTTTTACAGAGATCTGCAAACAATTTTATTGGACCATCAAAATAATTAAAACACAAGCGTGATGAGCCAATACTGTAAAAAGTTGTAACACTTTGGCAACCAGTTTGAGCGTTCAATAAAATTATTTTCGAGTCTTTCTATATTTAGCTAAATTTTTAGATACTTTAATAAAATTATCCTTTTTATACAGATTTTTACAATCATCCGCAGCAAACGGTTAGTTTCAAGAGCTAAATATATAATGGTCTCGTTTTTAGTCTCACCTGTAGTACTAACGAGTGCGTTTCCGCGTAGCTCCAAAGTCCTCAAGTTCTCAAGGATCTGAGGATCCATATTCACTGTACGAATATCGTTGTGATTCAACTCTAGACGCTCGAGCAATTTATGACAAATGTCGGACGTATCCGTCAGCTTATTCCAGTTCAGAGCGAGCTCCTACATTTTTGAAACCATCTTATGTTTATAATACTTTTAACGTCCAATTATAAAACTAATGTTAATTAACTTTATATACGAAAATATTTAATTTCTGGAAATAATTAGTCTCCTGGATCCCTAAGTAAAGCCTGCAGCTTTATTTCCTGCTGGATTACTTGCGTTTTAGTAAATTATTACAATTGCGTCATACAGAGAACGCAGAATTTCTAATAATTTATTAAAACGCAAGGAATCCAGTAAACAAACATGCATCGTGCGTCGCAGATCTAAGAAAAGCGTTTATTATAGTTCAAGATGTTGAAATCTATATGTATATTTTGAGGTGAATTTATGATTAATGAATGTATTTTAAATGAATTTATACATATATCGGAAATACACGACTATACACGCCGATTATTTTCGGACTTGCAATATAGTATAAAATCGAAGCAATAATATTTCCCTCAAAGTAATTCTAATCTTAATATTATTAAATCTCCATTTAACTTATCTTTTATCCTTTTCTATTTCGAAGAATTAGAAAAAGGTGAGAAGAGTAAGATGAACCGAGATTACAACTAAATTACATTGAGATAGAATCGACATTACTAGTACAGATCTATTGTCTATAGTACGTTCGGCGTTTCTCGATGAATTTAAACCCCATTGAACGAGAGTCAAAGGGTGACGGGGTCACCTGTAGGTAGGACATCGGCTTTAACTCCGCGCTGGTCAGACGATTTCGGTCCGCTCGCAGTGTCTGCAGATATGGTATCATCTCGAGTGCACGCAGTGCTTCTGACGTCAA
Source organism: Cyphomyrmex costatus (assembly GCF_001594065.2). Lineage (NCBI taxonomy): Eukaryota > Metazoa > Arthropoda > Insecta > Hymenoptera > Formicidae > Cyphomyrmex > Cyphomyrmex costatus. The sequence goes on along the minus strand of NW_017280416.1, from coordinate 150,396 downwards.
TCTGTTTCCCGATACGTTCACGTAACGAACGTGTTTGAAGGACGCTATCACGCTGATATCCGTAAGGTCTCTGTCCGAGGCGTCCAGACTGAGATAGGCGTATTCGTACTGCGTGATACATTTTCCTAAGTTGTGAAGACACTCACCGGCCTCGGCGTGTGTCAACACGCGTGCATCACGCTCGGCCTCGTCCAACGAAATCGTTGATTCATATTTGGATTGGTCCTCTTCATCGTAGTAATCTTTCTCTTCAGTAAACTTCTCGCCGGCTTCTTCTTCATTGTAGCTTTCGTCTTCCATTTGTTCTTAGTCGAATCAAGGAATGAGAATGCACACATGATAACTTTATATATAATAATGATGACATATTGTCATTAATAACATTAATATATTCAATATTAATGAAGAATTTAATAATACCTATTAATGAAGATTAATGAACTGACAGAAGATTAATCCGCGTTTATCCTAATTATATCAAGTTTACATCGGTACACTTTGGCTATAATGTATCACGAGTAAAATTTTCAAATAACTAGAAATATATATGTATTAATACAAAAAATGCTAACATTTTTGCGTACATTATCGTTGAAAGAGAATACGATATTATTTGCAAAACTCTAGCCTCTCTCCTTGATACATTAATGACGATACATCAAATAATTCATATATCGATTAGAATTTTAAAACAAAAGAGAGACAAATTGGTATCAACGTGATTTTTAATAATATCGGCTTTATAACGTGATTTTATTCAGCAAAGTAATTGACACTTAAAATATCAATTAAATCAATTAAACGAAATATATCAGATATTAACACGATAAAAATAAAATTGATTAAATTTTGTATTGCAATAATTTAAAAAATATTGCATAATTTATCTTCAGAAGAATGAAAAAATGTGTAAAAATTGAGAACTATATACTTAATAATTCAAATTCTGTTCGGTTTAACAAATTAACTATTGATCTCGCGATTTCGAGATGTAGGAAAGAACGAAAATGCAGTTTTGGAAATATTGCTGAAAGTATTTATTATAGAAATTCACAGCGACAGAGATAAATGATTGTATCAAGGTAGAAAAAGAGTCGTTAGAGATTGATTGTTCGTTAGAACTGTGTGTAAAATCGCAAGTAATACAAAGACAAATGAGACATCCTGTCGACATCTTCTTAACGAACCCTGACGCATCTAGATTCCTGCCATTGGACCCTTTGAGTGTCCTCCGCGACTCGTCGCTTCCGGTGCATGATCTCGCGGAGTTTCTTTAGTAGGATGAAATTATCTCTAAGAATTCGCGCCTGCCGTTCGCGTTCCAGCTGTAATCTCTTCGCGTTGAACGAGACGTGAGGTCTGCCTACCGGTGGATTCACATCTACCGTCGGTCTGGCTGTCTTTACCTGCAAAGCAACACGAGGACGAGTTGTAATCATCAATTTTCTGACAATGACAGCTTGAAACTGAAAATCAGGAGAAGTGAAACATTTAACTCTCAATAAATCTTGAAGATTCTACTTTTTAAGATATTGTGATTGTTTGGATGAAAAAAATTTGAAATTGACCGTCTTCGCATCCTGTTTCTTTTATTTTTGTCGACCAATTTTACACGCGGATAGTGTATAGTCCACGTTCTATCTCAAGGAACACACCAAAGTCACAAACAAAAAATTAAAATGATTTTATTTTGATTTTTAACGTCAATGAACAGTCAAATTTTGTAATAAAAAATCATTATTTTTTTTCCTTCGTGACTTTCAAATAAAGTTTTGATTTTTGGTTTGTTACTTGTTTGAGAGATGTGTTTATTTTAAACTTTCTTTTAAACTTGTACAGAAAAAAATCACTGTAATGGTATCAACACAGTGTCATTTGCGAGAAATACAATGAAATAATTAAAATCAATATCTTATTAAAAAAGTAAAATTTAAAAATAGAGAAAGAGAGAGAGATCCGCGCCCTTTAAAGAAATTAATATACAACGTAATTCTTTAAACATTCTCAAATTGAATATAAAAATTGCACGAATGTAACGCATATAATTATATCATTTGACAAACGATTTTTATAAAGAGCTTTTATATAATCTTTTATACAAACGAGATAAATAATCTCGTGGGATATTATATTATTCATTTTGTCGCTTTTGATTTAAAAATTGCCTGTACGGAACATTTTTAGCACTGAGGTTTTGGTTAGATCTTTATGGAACTTTCATCAAGAGATGTTTCAATGAAAGAAACATTGACCGATAAAATATTAAACAGAGTTGGATCAAGAGTAACGTTTATATTTCATGAGTGCTCACCCTAGAACGGTGACGCTCGTACGCCCTTCGTTGCCAGGAAAGCTCGTTCTCGTTGTGTATCCTTCCTCGGTTCGACATCCTGCATGTTTGATAGCGCGGGTGTTTGCAGTATATAGCGCGAGTGTTCAAGTTTCTCTGGCAACGCGGAAACGTCTGCGTTATTGATCTCCGTCGACCCTCGACGCGCGAGAAATGTGCGGCGGTCTTTATACAGCGAGTATATTTATGTTATCGTTACCTTAATTAATAACATCCAGAAAATTGAAAACGATTTTTAAAGTTACAATTATACAATTTTTTAAAGTGAGATTTTCGCATAGATAGAAATTTGAACGCAGTTAATAATGTCTGCATGGAAATTAAAGACAGTTTTGTTGAAGTGTCTAAAAATTTAGCTAGATATATCTAAAAATAATTTTGTCGAACTACATCAAACTGGTTGCAAAAACATCGAACCTTTTTATAACGTTGCTTGTTATATATTTAAGATTCCTCCATAAATAATATTTTGATAATCCAACAATATTATTTTCAGATGTGTGCATTTAGTTACATTTTTAAATATTTCAGCATAATTATTCTTTTTATACATCTAACTATATCTATATAGTATACACAAAGTGTAAAGAGTTGTAACATTTTTATAGAATATAAAGTTAGCTTTTATTTTAAAAATTATATATAAATGTAGATAGATATTATTATTAATATATTATTAATAGACAATACAGTGATCAAGGTTTGCAAGTGTAAATTGTACAGTTAAAATATTTCTATCTGTATATTACAGCTTATAAAATTTAAATATGTGCTTAATCAAAATTTCGCAATCGACGATGCATCTTATACATACAAGATGCGACCGCAAATTTAATTACGGACCCTCGAAATTTACATAAAGTTTCTGAAGAATAAATCTACATTTATTTCAGATTCTCTAAAACCTGCGCGAGTAAAATTGCAAATTGCAGAGTTACGACAAGAGTTGGGTGAAGTTTATACGCACACGTGCACGCGTTATACGTACACATCTCCGAAAGTAGAAAACGGATGAAGAGCTAATCTCTCAAAACGACGGATAGGAAAACGAATCCGTATTGAACCATGTTTCCTTGCCCTTCTTGCCCGAACGTATTTATGTACGCAGCTAACAGTATGTCATACGCATCGCACGTGCGCGTGTGTGCGCTCGTGTGCATCGTGCGTACATTTCCTCCCCTCGCAGATAGAGAAGAGAAGGATGCTGGGATTGGCGGAGGCTGCTGGACCAATAGTGCACGGCAAGGGGCGGAGATTCGCTCATCTCGATTCGGAGACGAGCGTGAAATTTCTCTTTCGTCATGCTTAGATATTCATGCGCTCGAAAGGAAACGACACGAGCGACGACTTGCGAGCTCGACATTAAATATTTATTTCACAATTTTATAACGCTTTTACAACTTCCGTTTTATGCAAATAATTACACGGTTTTGATATTATCAGTTACATTTAGAAAATCTTTATTTTAAAATTCTTGTTTTCTTAGATATACTTTCGCTGCGCGAAAAGTGCATTTACGCGGAAGTATTTGTAATGGCGTTTTCGGTCCAACTTTGCACTAAACTTGAATTAATGACGTTTCGTGCTCTTCTAGTGATATACAGCCGAGAGCGTGTAACGTCAACCAAAGCATTTTCTAATTCAGGAAAGAATTGGTGAAAAGCTCAGTTGGGCCAAAAACGTTGTAAGGATTTTAAAGAACAAATCGTACATTTTAATGGTATTTGAAAGAGGAAAAAAGAATAGTGTTAATTTTGTCACGAATATATTCTTTTAAGGCTATGACATATTCTTTTGAAAGAGATAAAAAAAAGCAAATAAATTGGAAAACTATAATTTCCAAGAGTTTCTTTTTCTGTAAAACTTTCTTTTCTCTTAAATCGACCTTGATTTTCGTTTTCTTTTATATCGCATATAATAGAAATCCTTTCGTTCTATTCTTACGTGTATAACAGCAATAAATTTGGTGACGTACCTGTGGAAATCAGAAAAAGTGAGTCCGAGAAATCAATGCAATGAAAGAATAGAATGAAGAAATATTATAATTTTTTGTAGTTATCTCCAGCTAGTGCGGTCCCTTCAACGTTCTTCTTTTATTGTTGCTTTCCTAAAATGGAAAAAACGTCGTAAAAACTTTGCATTTTACTACAAAGAATAGTAATAAAATTGTAACAGTGAATTGATTTCATTGTTAATCTTTTATGAAAATAAACTCATCCACAAAAAATACGGTATGATCAATATAGTGATTGATACTTTTTGCGGGTATATTTCATATTTAAACATACATGAGATGAATCTAAATAGCATAATTTATCCATTAATCCATTCAAAATTTGTATTCGTATATAAATTCTTTAGTTCTTCTTTAGTTCTTTATGATTAACGTATGTATAATCTGTTTAAAATAAACTCGAAAGGAATTAAAAAATATATACAAACATATTTATATACATATTATATATATTTTACCTTTAAGTAATATTTATTATTTAATTTGTATAAAAATCAAAGCATATGGTTTATTCTCATACAAAAGGGGAACAGAAAAAGACTAAAAAAAAAAAATCTTTTGAACCTGAAAATTAGTTCAGGGTGATCTCTTTTTGTTGACGTAACAATGAAATCGAGACTTTCAGAAATATACTTAGAACAGAAACAAGACAAAATAGGAATTTATTTCGTAAGTTGGAAAATTGGGAAAGAATTTTTTCGACTCTGTGCTATCTGGAAATGAAATAGTTGGATTAACCGGAGAATTGAAGCTGTAATATCATCGGCGCTCAAGAGCGTAACAGGGGTGGGGGGGGGACAAAAAGGGAAGAAAAAAGGATAAATGGGTATCCATGACCGGTAACACCGTGGATCGCGCTCGCCGGAGGGTCGTCGATCTTAATCGCGCGCGGATCCTTGACAATGATCCTCTCAAATGGATGAGCCCCGCCACTCGAGAGAGAAACGATGAAGATCTCTTCTCCCTCGAGGGGATACACGTGGTGTTATATTATCTAAGCAGGCATCCAGCGACTGAAATGGGCATCTCTCCTCCCCTCTGTCCAACACGTATTTCCTGTATCCCTGCTTGGTATACATTGTAGCATTACTCTGTCAGCCAATCCGGACACTCGTGCTGATCCCGCTGCAGTATATTGCTCTGTAAACCCAACGGTGTGTCCCTTCGTATTGTCAAACGCGCAAAAAACATTTTTATGGTTGTCTTTTGAGGAAATAACAAGAAGTATTATGGGTACGTTCCTAGGTATTCTTCACAGTTCTGTTTCGATTCACAGTTCTCTTTGCGGAAACTTTCAAGTGTCGACAGTCCTTGAAGTGTCATTTCCTATACGACACGATCTGTGTAAATGTGAATAAACAACAGAACTTCGTTCTATTTGTATCATATGAAATAGAACAAAATTCTTTATTATTTATTTGCATTTACGCAAAAAATGTGTCGTAGAAAATAATTCCTTGTTGGATTATAAACTGATTGCAAACGATTTATTTATAGGATTATTCATAACACTGGATTTTAAAACGTTAAATTGATAAAAAGTTTTTCTTTTTAAATCAACTTTTTCTAAATAAACTTTTATTTACGATTCTTGAAATATTAATTCTCGATTACAACAAAGGGACTTTTTTTATTTAAACTCAAAGTCAAATTTTAGACGGTTGTACAATTTGTACTATTGGTACTATGATGTTTTAAAATATTTTTTTAACTATAAAATCTTTGAACTTTTCCTTCATCTATCACTATAAAGCGAAGACTTACTTACGTTCTAAACTTCAAACGCTTTAGAATTTATTGTTAAGTATTTCATAGCTGAAGATTTGTACATTGCTTGTTTTCATCCATTTTTTTATGATGAACCAAATAAATGTACTAAAGTGAAGTTTTAGATATCACTGCAAAACGTTGACTTCGAAAAAAAAAGCAGAGTATACACATATCGTATATTTATATAAGACTTGTCAATAAAAAGTTTTTTTTATTCTTTATATGTTGTATAAATATCGTTTAGAGCTTTACTTTTATACATTTATTTAATTCGTTGTACGGGATTGATATTAGATGAATTTCGAGCCATAAAAATTCTGTTTAACAATCTAACAGTTTATTACTCCTTTTGTTAGAAGAATATCTTCTGCGCTCGCGGCATTATTCGTATGTCTTATCATTGTGCCTACTAACGGACGTCTGTATTATAATACAGTAATATTCTATTTTTTACAATAATATATTCGTTACATCGATGAGGTCGTGTTTTATAACATAACTGTTGACACGTCGTCATGAGAAACAATTTTAAGTTCCTATATAACCATATTCGCAACATTTGTAATAAAAATTGTCAAAAATTTCGAACAATTTGACCCTCAAATTCCCTTGACTTGAGTCACTGTAGAAAGAACATTAAATAATCATCTAATTAGTCCATGAAACAGGTATTATTTATCGATTTATTATTTTTTTAATTCAATTTTTATATGACTCATATTTATAACGCCATTACGAGATCATAATTGTTGAACGAGACAAATAACAGAAACGTTTGGAACATCGTATTGAAATTTGAACAAAGGATTCTCTAATAAAGCTTATACGTTAAACCTCGTAAATTTCCGATCTCAATCTCCCATTTGAAAGAAAATAAGACGCATTTCAAGGCAGTTGGAAAATAAACGGCAAGACCGAGTCCAGGCAACCAACCCTCTTCCGTCCATTTATAAAATCATGAAACCAGATTGCACAAGCTCCCTCCTTCTTTCACCCTCGGCATCGGGGTGCGCTCGCTGCTCCGAGTGTTACGATATCGCCTCCGGAGGGTTGAATCGTGCTGGCTGACTAGACGAAGCTCAGCGACTGAGAGAGGGAGAACTGGAGGGCGGTCCAGAGACTCCAGAGGCGGTTCCGAGCTCCCAGGAGCGAGCGAGACTCAGTGGGGGAACTCGGCGCGCTTTTCGGTTCGATGCTCCAGTCTTCACTGAAGCGCCACATTGTGCGTGTCCTTGCTGGCGAGAGTGTCTCCTCGCGGTTATCTTATGGATGGATCGAGAGTGGTGAATCGCGCGAAGGAGGATTCGTGATCCAAACTACTTTCAGAACTTTTCATTTTTTTTTTCTTCGAAAAGTACGATCTCTCGTACATATACAATAGCTAGTAAGGTAGTGTCGTATAGTTTATAAGTCGATCTCGGTGATATACGCGAGGAGGACGAAGAAAGAGAGTGTCGTCCAGAGGGTCCAGTGTAAATTCGTGGCATCAAAGATGATGCATGCAATGAGCGAGCATGCGGGGGTGGGTGTGTTGCCGTTCGACGGAATGGGTCTGTACGAACAGCCGCGGCCACCCCGGCTCGTCTTCAAGATGCCTCGCGTGGTGCCCGATCAGAAAGCCAAGTTTGAGAGCGATGAGCTGTTCAGAAGGTTGAGTCGCGAAAGCGAGGTGAGTCCACAGAGAAAATAGACATGTTCGATACGTAAAGATTATTAATGTTTTCGAGGAACATTTGTGATTTGATAAACGAATAAAAAATAATATCGAATGCGTGATATCTTTGACAGTAGGACGCAAGTCATGAATTTCCTTAAAGAAAACGTCAAAAAAACTTACTTGTGGCACGCTACTTTTATTTCTATGATATATCTACTTGACGTATGGATTAAATGTTGCGAATTGGATTCTGTTTGTAAATATATGAGCTGTACAAAGATTACAGTCGACAACCTTATGTGACGGTTCTTCAATTTATGCTCAATGTAAACTTTAAAGACTAATTTTTACCAACGTAGATTAACTTTAATCTCGGTTCAACTTATTTTTTATATTTTCTAGTTTTAAGATCCAGTTCCACTAATGCAATGTGTAATATTTATTTTAATTTCAGTTTACTTTTCATCTTTTAATTTATTCTTTTCCTTTTTGTATTGTTAGAATTAGAAATTAGAATTAGAAAAAGATAAAAAATAAATTAAACCAACTATATATAACTTTAATCTCGGTTTATTTGTTATTTTTTCAAATTCTTAAAATTAAAAATTAGAATTATAAGAAGGTAAAGAGTAAATTAAATCCAGATTAAAGTAAATCTTACATTGATGAAACCGAGCTTGATGTCCATTTTTATTAATGTAGATTGACTTTAACCTCGGATTAACTTTAATTTATTCTTTGTCCTATTCTAATTCTCTGAACTAGGAAAAGATAAAAAATAAGTTAAATCAATTTATATTGATCATTTTATATTGATATAGAAATAGCCTAAGAAATAGAAAAAGATGAATAGTAAATTGGATCGAGATTGAAATAAATCTATTTTGGAATTATGCCCATTTCTATCAATGTAGATTAACTTTAATCTCAGTTTAATTTAGATACTTTTTAGCTTTTCCTAATTGTTATCTATAACTAGAAAAACATAAAAAGTATGTTAAATCGAAATTAAAGTTAATCGTTATTGGTAGAAGTAGACATCAGTCTTCAAAGACTATTTTGGAAAATAATGAGACAATGAGGAATAAATAATAATCCAAACGGAGAAGTTTAAACAACACTTGTCGTAATTACATTGTGTAATCGTCGCTACGTTAGTTCCAAGAATTAATCACTTTGTTTTGAAATCGACATTAAGTTGATTACCACTGATTAATCTCGGTCGAATACCTCGAGGAATGTCTTTTGAATTACGTGGCGTAATGCGCAGAGATATCAGAATAGCAAAGGATTTTCCGTCGCTCGCCGACACAGAATGCGCGATGCCGTAGGAATGTCGTCCTTTCTTCGAATTTGTCCAACTGCGGATCACCCACGAGCAGCGAATTAGTATTCTATGTTTATTTCGTATTTTAACAAATCTCCATGAACCAGGAACTTTCGAAATGAGAATTCGATCGAGAATCCGATACGTTTCTTTCTTCACAAATATTATCAAGTCAATTAATTTATTCCTTAATTATATTGAGACAATAAGGGGACATAGAGATTTTTCCATTAATTTGAAAGTAATGAATTTTATTTAGTTGTTAAGAAATTATTTAAAAAACGTTGACAATTTTTACTGTTGAGAAATTATATCATTGAAAAACCATTATATCTATATTATTTAGTCGGTGACATTTGTCATAATTTTTTATTTTTTATTTTAACAAAATCATATGTGAAGAAACATTGATTCTAATGATTATTAATAGTTTTAAATATATTATAGTTATCTGTATGTTATATTTAATAATAAATCTAAAAATTAAATTTATATACACTGAATGTATAATAACATTTGAAAAAAGTATACATATACATAAATATAAAATCTAAAATTACGTATACAACTTAAAATTCAAATTAATTCACATTAATGCATCTTAATGATTGTTTTACATTTGTTATTCTTGAGATAAAACATGCCATACATTAATATGTATTTATGTATATTGCTAATATTTCTGCTTTTTTTTTTGTAGGTGAGGTACACTGGTTATAGAGATCGGCCGATCGAAGAACGTCAAGTACGTTTCCAAAATGGCTGTCGAGAAGGCCACACAGAGATTGCTTTTGCGGCAACGGGCACAAATCTTCAGCTAGTTTTTGGCAACGCATCTGGAAATTACCCTGTCGATCCTAACGACTGTGATTTTGACAAGGAACACGGCAAGGTAAGTGCGGGCACCGATCTTTCAAGACCATCTCGATGTTTAGGGAAGTGCGATCTCCAGATCGATTCGTTAAAAATCGGTTCTCTTGCGAAGATTGCTTCGAAATAACTCTCTTTATTAAAAAAAAAAAAAGAAGCGATTCTTTACAAACAGATCTAAAAGAGCTCTTTTTAATTAGAAAAATCAATTATTCACAAAATAAATCGGTTAAAAAACTGTTCAAATTGTTTGGGAAGATTGGTCCTTCGGAGATCGGAACATCCCTATCTCGATTATCGTGGACCTCATCCCAATGAAAGACAATCAGTTTTCAATCGTTTGCCTTCGCCATTAGAAATCCATCCTTAAATATAATACCTTGTCATAAAGGTATATAATTGTCCGCAAGAAAAGGAATTCTTAAACACACAGCGTTGGTTTCGAACTTAAAAGTCCGAAAATTTTAAAATGACATTTCTTCTACGACCTGAGTACTTTTTGTGTGACATTCATAAATATTACCAAACTGGTAAGAGAATGGACTACCTCCGTTGAGTTTCAACGGGAGCCTACGACCCCGACAGCTCGAATCTTGAAACGGCGGTTCCCGAATATTACCGTGCGGTCGTAATTGGTTCGTACTAGCGGCCAAATTAGGGTCCGTTACAGACGTAGATGCTCCGCAACCTTTCGAATCTGTAATTTAGTATCCATCAGTATCCGGCCACCACTTCTCGAACAATGGCGCCGACGTGTCACCCGCGCATCCGGTCCCCAGGAATTCCTAGGGCACCACGGGGGTCCGTTTTCAACCTGGCTCAATTTATCTTCGTGTCGAACGAACGAATTTGTTATCCATGAAATTGGCTGAAAATTAGAAATCAAAGGGCGACTCAAACGTAACATAACTGACGTAGCGACGGGTATTTAGTTATTAGTACAGTCACACATGGAAGAACTTCTATAGTTTCTTTTGTTCTTTTCTGAATTTTCGAAATTCACAATTTTTACGAATCTTTTTCCGCAGTTTGATCATATAAATAATATTTTAGAAAGAGAATTCGATTTTCCTAAAATTTAGAAAAATTCTGCAATTTTTCAGTTAAGAACCGCAGCTCTCAAATAATGGATGCAAAATCAAAACAGTATACGACATTTTGTCCTAAGGCTGTCTCTTCAGGTCGTCAACTAGCAATTTCGTACGCCGACGCTGTATAGCCGACGCCTCTCGGCGTCGCCATCACGATCGATAGCGGCGTCGTCACGACGCCATTTTGCAAACTGCGCGCGCTACTCCTTTCTCGAGTGTCCGAAAACATTCCTGCAGATTATTCGATTGCTATTCAATAACTTTTTCCGTAATTTTTGCAAGTTTCTACATTATATATATTTTTAAAGAAACAATCAACTTGTTCTGAAATATTTTATATCTATTATACCTAAGTTTATATTTTTCATGATGCAAACCGTATTTACAATGTAATGCATGAAAAATTCATTAGGAAATTATTCAAATCTAGAAATGGATTTCTTGATTAATTTATGGTTTACTTTTTCTTAGTAAAGTTTCGTACCTATATAATCTTTTTTCGAAACTTTTAAGAATAGAAATATTCAGAAGTAACATTAAATACCAAATAAAATTCTATTAAAATGACATTAATTTTTATTAAATTTACAATTAAATGAAAAATAAAAAGAAGTTATCTTACGTATTCATGTTTTAAAACTTAATTATTCATCATCGCAGATCGAAAGAATAAAATAAATCTTGCGCTTCCAACTCAAATATCCTTCGAGATCAGGCGTTGTTCTTTCGCGTAACTTTGTTACAACTCATAAACGACAGGAAAGTAAAAGCCACGTTGCTATTAGTGGGCACTAGCGGCAATTAGCGCCATAGAAATCCGTTAAACGCCGCCAGATGCCTCGAAACCGCTCCGCCAGTCACACAGTACATAATGGCTCATAAATCTTTCCGTCTCTCGCAAAGGTCGAACGGATAGTCCTAGTAACCTGCTAGAACTTTTATAGCTTCTTTGTTCTTTTTCAGATTTTTGAAATCTGCAGTTTTTGCGAATATTTTTTCCATAGTTCATTCATATAGATATAATATATAGATATAACACATTTTAGAAAGCGAATTCAATTTTCCTAAAATGTAAAAAATTTTGCAATATATATTATTATATCTTTCTCTAATTTTTAACATTTTTAACGTGTTACTCTCTAAATTCTTTGGAATGAAATTTCACTCTAAAGAGTGAAAACTGAGCTAGTCTTGAAAAAGAACTTTTTAATTTTTAATCTTTAAAAGCGAGATTTCACTTTTCAGAATGAGAAAGAGATTCATTCAAAAAATTCTAGAGACTATACATATATACTTTTATACATAATACGAATTGAATTAATAATTAAAAGATAATTAAGACTGAAAAATAAGAGTGATTGTAATATTGAAAGTATTTGTTAATTTTTCTGCTAAAAAAAATGCAACTGCTATCTTTGTTCATTGTTCATTTGTTACGTTATTATGACTCTAAATTTTTTCCTGACTCCACAGTCTCTTTCGTGTCGGATCTCCTTTTGCAAAGGAAACGTAATGGAACGGAAGCGATTCATTAGATCCTGCACATGGAGCGCGGCATGTTGTTTACGGGACGACCCGCGGCCTTCTTTTTGTTTTAATCGACAATGAGCGAGGGAATAAAGAGCGGCGCGCGACCACACGTGCCCTCGTGCATTGTGCCCACCGACGTGCCCTGTCGGGCGACGTAATAATTAAGGGAGAGATTTTATTCGCGATCGAGATAAACGCGCGATAGAGAAAGCGCGTGCGGTGCCTGATAATGACGAAGCTTTTAACCCTTTGCTCAACGAACTGTAAAAGAATGAGAGAGGAGAGAGCTGAATCCACGTAATAATAAAGCTAGGAAGCTCACAAGTCTTAACGTTAAATTTAAAAAAAAAAATAGCACTGCGATATTATCTTTGATCGTGTTAGTATCAAGTTTAAAATTATTTTTGAAATACAAAGATTTGGGAAACTCAAGCAGAAGGATAGCTTAAAATCGATCTAAAAGGTAAACTAAAAGAATTCAAAGAAAAGCAATCTATATATAAGTGTAAAGACATAAAATCTAGAAAAGTTAAACTAAAAAATGCATAGAAAATTTTGATAGAATTACAAAGAATGTACAAAGAAAACTAAACTTTACATAGACTCTTGAGAACTGCTGGAAAATGATTTTTGGGAGACGTTTTTGTGTATCCTCAGGTCAAGGTGATGCAACGATTGTGCTTACCCTTTAGCTCACAGCGGGTCCTTTTTCAAACATTGTCTTGAGGGACCGCAGAATTTATAGTCGGAAATGATCCTGCGGAGGCACACGCATTCTATGTGCACATTCGTAAAAATCAAGCGTATAAAACTGGACCGAGAGATAAAAGACGATGCGCCATGCTGACCATATGCCTCTATAACGCCCCTTTTTTTTTTTTTTTTTTTACCGTTGACGAATGTTAACGGGGCCCCGATATAGTGGACCAGGCGCAAAAAGGCGCTGCTGGTGACGCCCATCGAGAAACAAAAGGGCCGGTGAAATAGCCGGTCGTTTGTCTCGGGATATTTTAGGTATGTTCTTCGCCCGCCCTTGCCGATTTTTCACCCCTTTTCTCGCGGCGCTCGCTCGTCTCTTTCTTCTTTTTCTGCACTCTTGCTTTTTTCCGCTCGCTAATGCAAATGAGAAAGGGTTACACGGCGCGTTACAGTTTAAATATCGCCTATTACGACGACCTATTATGCGACGATAATGATCGTCACGCCCGTGTGCAGAAGGAGAAAAACAAATGTTGCCGACTGCTCTTTCCTCGTGAGAACGAGGAAGGCGACGGTGATGACTAATGACGATGTTGTATGTCGTCCACTCCTCTCCTCGCCGATCCTCGTCGTGACGACTTTTTACGCGTCTCATTGCCGCTCGGAATGTACATATCCCGACGATTCGTTTCGCGATGCTAAAGGCGAAGATATCGTCGTGATTATCCAAGCAGAACAAGTCATGATAATGTCAAAAAGATATTTAAATAAATCGTGACTAATTAAAAAGTGACTTTTAATGATCGTTTTATAGCTATTTTGACGTCATTTTAATGTCGTCATGATTTTTTTGTTTTACTTTGATTATGAAAACACGAAACGCCCGTCACACCGACTTAAAATGGTATAAAGCGCACGATTTTTAAGAAAACAATTTTATGTCGATTTAATCTAATTGCTTAAAGAATATTAGTAAGAATTTTGCATGATAATAATTTCTTTCGAATTTTATTATGAGTAACAATCATAGATTAAACAAGGTACGAATAAATCAAATAAGTAAGAAAGCGCCAAAAAATCGAGGTTAGATATTGTTGCTTAATAATATTTTTTTATGTAAATTTTTTAATTTATCTTTTAATTATATAAACTGCGCGCCGATTATCTACTTAAACTTACACTTATAAATTGAAATAATTATCTTATAAATTAAATTGTTCGTTGATTTGATAATAAGAAATATGATTAGACATCGATATCTAGCCTCGATTGTATTTGATGTTTTCTTATTTGATTTATTATTAGTAACGTTTATTATAAATAAGTTTCACTATTATATAAAATAAGAAAGGTATAAAGTTGTGGTCTCATCTAAAAATATAATACGAGTATAGAGCTCGCGATATTCTTATGAGGATAAAGGACACGTGTGTTATAAATATTCTTGCGTCGGAAGACTCGACGTATTTTCCTGCTTATGTTTCATACTTATGTTAATATGCACATCGCGTAAGATTTAACGTATAATGATACTGCCTTGCCTTATCTAGAAGCGCATTAATATGCATAAGATTCCGCGGAAAAGAACCTTTCTGTTGCGAACAGGAACTACTCTTATCGCCTCGCGCTTGTTGCGAGATAAGAATACCTTAAGATTCAATTGAGACATAGAAGCACGCAGAGAAATCGGTTTCAATGTAAACTAAGGTGATTATAACTTCTCAAGGAAAAGAGGGACATTTACAAAAATTTAGTATTAATTGTTGTAATTAAATTTTAATATTGTAGATGAACATTTTTAAACAACTGTTAATAAAATATACGAACATTAATTATATTTGTAAGTAACTAGTAATACTTATAATGTATAACATTATCTGAGATTATAACAACAATTACATCAAATTACGAGATTACGTTTTATTTTTTTAAATTATATAAGTACTTTTTTACACTGAATGTATTTTATGAATAATATCTGGATTTTTAAATAAAAAATTCATCACATATTAAAAATCATAGTTGAAAATTATGTTTCACACTGGGACAAAATTTAGCATACATTGTAAAGTGCGACGAAAAGTTAAGATTTGGGACTGTCTCTCCTAATTTTGGACGGTTGGTCACCTTAAATTGTAAACTAATTATATTCCGCTATGTTATATTTTTTAAAATATAACATAACGACTGTTCTGCTAATACGCGGGAAAACAGGAATTTTTCAAAAGACGGAAAATCCAGGAAATTTTTTGAGAGCAAAGGCCGCAAGCGATTCAATTATGGAAAACATTTAAGATCCCGCCACCCCGCGTGGTTGCACCCCGCGGTTCGATTATTGCTGCATAAAAATGCGTCCTGTGGTGCATTGTTGGCGAGCAGCTGTAAGCGCTGTACGCGAAAGAATGTAACGAGATGTAACGTCGATTTACCACCGTCAGGGCATTTGTTCGTTCGCGTGCGCGACTTTCACGCGCGAATTAATTGTGTTAGAGTCTATCTGTATGTTCACAAAGATCCAGTACATATACACTTTAGTAATGTGAAGAAAAAATAAACAGTAGAGTATAGTAAAATATGAAACTTTATTTTATCTGGAAATTTATTCTGCACATTTTAAAAGTAAACATAACTTTATAGGTTTTATCATTTGACATGACTGTTTAGATTAATTATTTGTGAATTTTAAATTGTGAACGATACTGATGACCTGATGATAAAGTCAAAACGTTTATTCCTTTATTATTAAATAAATTGATGATATAAAGAATTGTTTTTTACTATAAGAACCTATGTAGATTTTATGCTCCTTTCTTAATAACATTGATTTTAAAAATATATATTTGAAAAGGTACACTACACACACACATATACATATAAATAATTGCACTATAATTAAAATACTATATTGTGTAATAATATTATAGTAGAAATATGATATAATATGACAATATTATCTATATATTTATATATCTGTGTGATATATAAATTTCTATACCTATACATCTAAAACATTTATCATCAATGTTATAAATATTGAATTATATATATATTAAAATTCTTGATTGTTAAAAATTACGAATGAGATATTATATACACGTGTGTTGTTCAGATCTTTGATTCATTTAATTTGTTGATTGCGTGTCGCTGTTTGTTACGCCGGGATTACAGATACGGTCTCAACTGGTTTTTCCCGAGCGTTCTTGACCTCGTAATAATATCTGGGCTCCGCGGCGGGACCGGAAGTCGGGTCGTTTGCCAGAAAATAAAATAACACCGTGTTGCATCAACGCAGAACCCGGTAATCGTCAGCTTTTCGAGAGCCTCCCATTAGACTTTACTTGGAAAACGCCGCCTAGCAATATTCCCGGATTAATTAGTAGACATAAATAAAGTTAGGAAAATAACACAGGTAGACAGATCCAGACGCTCCAGATCGTATAATTTTAATGTCTCTATAATTTTGTGTTTTTACAATATTTCTTGCTCTTTTCTTCGCTTTTTTCTTTTTGTTTGTAATAAATAGTTTAATATTTTTTATAATATGCGTTATTATTTTGCAATGAATTTGTTATAAAATTATACATTTTCTAACTTTCGGGAGTTTATTATATCATGCCATTTTTCATATATTTGTCACATTGCAACAATCTGTTTTTTCCTGCATTAGTCCCTCTCTCTCTCTCTCTCTCTCTCTCTCTCTCTCTCT
>NW_017280416.1:105975-133368 GCF_001594065.2 Cyphomyrmex costatus | reverse complement strand
TAATAGATGTGCGCGCTGAGGATCGTGAACGAAAGTTTAATCATGCACGATGACGACAATCCAATCCGTAGAACCCTCTCTTTTTCTCGATATAATTGCGATATCGCGCAAAATTGCATCTGGTTTATCTAGCTAACGAGCGCCGCTCTGTTCGTTTCTTTTCATTATTGTAGATTCTCTCTCTCTCTCTCTCTCTCTCTCTCTCTCTCTCTCTCTCTCTCCTCTCTCTCTCTGCATTAAAACTGCAACTTTCTTTCTCACTTTAGTCAAATATTGAACATATACTATTTTACTTTAAATTCCGAAAATGTATACTAGTTTACCTGTAGAAAACATATTTAACATAAATAATATATAAAGACAAAGGCTCCAAATAAAATAAATCATAAATAAGTGTAAAATAAAGTCAAATTTAAAAAAGAAATTAATACATCGCTGTGCTAAATGGAATTTCTCCGATATTATAATTGATTTGATTTAAGAATAGTCTTTTTTTCTGTGTAGATATTTTAAGATATACATCGCGCATGATTTGACTGGCAATTTCCTAATGTTCCATAAAGATTGCAACGAATCGAAATATGCGAGATAATAATACTCGGCGAGTTTTTACGGCGGCTCGTGCAAATGCCATCGACAGTTACTTCTGCTCGTAATTGACTTCTTACGAGGAACATAGCCTCGCTTCTCTCAATCTCATTTTTCCCTTCATCTCGAGAAGAACCGCGAGGCCTCCTCGTACCTTCCAATCTGCGTAATCGTTCTCCGGAAATAAGAAACATTCACCGTTGTCGGACACGATGGAGATGTGGCTCAAGAAGGGGGGGGGGGACAAAAGAACGGGGGGCGCGCGTGATTGAAACTTGCGGGTCGTAGAGCACGTAATGGAGCCTTCCTATACAACCCACGCCGACGTGAATTTTGAAAAAAGAAAGATCGAGAGGTCGAGCGAAACGAGCGGCCGATGACGGCTTTGAGAAGAGATCAACGCGCCACGTCATTTTCTCTCGTAAACTTCGAGGAACTTGAATTGGCAATACCATTCCGTCACGATAAATACATTGCCCTCAAAACTTCAATATTAGATAATTTATATTGAACATTACTGAATTAACTCTTAAATGTCTTTTCTGTATATCATAATCGAAACCTTTTTTCCAACGCTTCTTTCATTGCTCATCGCACCTTTGTATTAATCGTATTAGCTATATATTGTACATCAGTGTATTGTTTTTATAATAATACCTAATTTCTTCAGTTCTAGATAATTTTATTCAGGAGATATCTTCCAGAATACAATGGAAACATCTCCTGAATAAAATTATCTAGAACTGAAAAAATTGGATATTATTATAAAAACAATACACTGATGTATAATATATAGCTAATACGATTAATAAAAAGGTGCGATGAGCAATGAAAGAAGCGTTGGAAAAAAGGTTTCGATTATGATATACAGAAAAGACATTTAAGAGTTAATTCAGTACTGTTCAATATAGATAAGATTATCCGCAATTTATCTATAGAAGTGAAGAAATTGGGCATAAGACGGTCGAGTTACATATAACTAACTATTAGGTACACTGAGAAAAACGTTCACTAATTGTAACAAATATTTATTTGAATAGTGCTAATTAAATATTTACTAAACGTAAACATTTATTTATTTGGTAAAAGCCATTAATTTGATTTATTATATTTTTAATTGAATAAATATTCATTTACTCTAAATAAGTACTTTTTTAGTACTATTTAAACAAATATTTATTAAAATTTAATAAATTTTTTTCAATGTGTATGTGATACCAAATAGCTACTAATTATTTTAATTAATATAATATACAGTATCGAAATAATGAGTCGCTGGTCTTTTACTAAATATTTTACTAATATGTATAATTATTGGAAGTTTTTAAAGTTATAAAACGGTCTTAAATTAAATAATAATTTCAATAACAAGATAGAAAAATCAAACTACTAACACTTAAAAATTTTTGAATCTTTTTAATCCTAACATCCATTGGAATGAACGTTAATTGAGCGGTAATCAATAAAACACATTTTGAGAGAAGAGGAAGTATATTATACTATAACGATTCATAATGGATGTAAATTCCTATCATTGCGCAAGATATAGTATCAAATGTACCATTTCATCAAATGTATCGATTTCTTTCTACCTGCAATACGAATTGGATACCAAAGGAATTATCAATTTATTATAATGAATTATTATTTATTATCATTATTTCAATATTGAAAAATTCGAATTTCACTCCTATATTCCCACGCAATTAATCCTGCATTCAAGAAGAGATGCTCAATGCAAAACGATTTTACCTCAAAATACACCCTGCCTCAGAAGCCTCATCAAATATCTTCGATACTTCAAGTTCTCTCCGTTGATCCCGAATCGATCCAAAAACATCCTAATCATCTATCTATTAAGACACACGTAACATCAACAACGAATTCATAAGAACAATGTTCCGTCCGATGGCGATGTTCCAGGTACACTTGCGCTCGCATTTAATCATGAACGGTGTTTGCGTGAGGTGGCGAGGCTGGATCGACCTGGAGCGACTGGACGGCGTCGGGTGCCTCGAGTACGACGAGGAACACGCCGCCGAAGAGGACGCGTTGCTACGCGATCAGCTCGAGCGTTACAATCAACGGCTGCGCGATTTTGAGGAGAAGCAACGTACCTACCGGAGTGGTCCAGCGTCGGCCGCACAGCCGCCGCATCTTAATCATCATTATCACCACGACACACACCATGCGACCAGCCACCACCATCATCATCATGGTCACCATAGCCGACACGTGGGCGGTGCAGGTGCCACCGGTGCCACCGCGACCGGAATCGAGCCTCACTTGCCGCATCGCCAGGATCCCGAGATGGAGGTGCGACTGCGGGCCTTCTGAGACTTGCGTAGACCTTCTGACTGCTCCCGATGATGGTAAACAAAGAAGAGCCTCTTGACGATAAGTCTCTTTTGATCTCGGTCTCTCTGAGTGACTCCTTCAGCGCGAAATTGCGATTTTTTTTAAACAACTTTATTCTATTGATATTTCTACAAATGCATTGTTTAAATACACTTTAAAGATTTTATTATTAAAATAATTCGGAGAAACTTACATGATTATTGTAAAATCATTAATTATGAATAACTATAATTATTTGTACAACTTTATTAATTAAATTGACAGCGAGAGTTTTGTTTATTAGTATTTTATTATTATTATTATTTATTTTTTTATTATTTTTTTATTAATTATCTTATTATAATTAATTTACAAGAAAAGATATTAATGCTCAACTTTTTCGCCTGTTCTGCAACATGAACGAACATGTTGTGTCTGATTCGTAACGAAAAGATTGCTAATCGAATTTATAAATAGTAGAATTATTGAAGGAAAATTTTCTTTCTTTTCGTTCTCGCTATTAATTTATATTACCTATAAACATGCGTGCAGCAATCATAAACCTTGTATATATGGACTGGCAATACAAACAAGATTGTATTTGTACTTCTTTTTTTACGTTCAGAAAAACGACATCCTGAGTATCATTTTATCCTTGTTTGACATTCGGTGAAGGATAAATAGATATACGCAGATACATTCAGGTAATTTTTTTGAACGTAGTCCTAGAAGTGTTCGGAAACATATTTCGAGCATGCTTGACATATGCAGGGAAAGAGACGAACGACGCTTGAATACTATATCGAAGTATAAGATTCAGTCGTGGTAACTTTCGTATTGCAACACATTAATATGATTGGTTTATACATTTATATTTGGTGAGGAATTAAGGGCAATTGTATTAAAAAATTTTACAACGTGATTTCTTAGAATTTTGCAAAGTTTTATTTTGTGCGTTTTTTTAATTATCTGCATTTTATATTTGCAAAAAGATTTTATTTATGGTACTCTATAATGTACCTTCTTAAATTTTTATATGCTATTAACACGCCATATATTTAATTGATGGCGTAATGTGTATTTCCTTTAAAAAAAAGAAATATCTAAAAAGTATGTTTCTTTCTCCAACTTTCTCCAGATTGTTTTTTTATGCAGAAACTAACTAGCAATTGTTAGTTCATATTTACAAGGTCCATGCACTGAAATATTATATTTCAGTGGGTCCATGGCAGGAACAAATTTGAAGGCTATGAAAACGCATTTTCACATTTTTGGACTGTCCTGTTTATTTTATCGCGCAGCTTATTTCATGGAGAAAAATGATTTTGCTACGAACGTAGAGGAATTGCAAAATTTAATTGCTAAATTTATTTGCTATTTATAACATACAAATTTGCATATTTGACAAATATTTTGCATTCGTTGCAAATAATTTTTGTTGCGAATACAGAGAAGAACAAATATTTGTTACCTGTAAATATTTGTTATCTGTAAATAATTTGCGATTCTAATGTTGCAAATGAAATTTGCCGTTATGACATAGGATTAGCGCACAGAGCAAACTTTTTTTCTCCATGTTTCAATAGCCGTTCTTACCGCCGAATTTTGCGATACTTATAAGTAATAATAATAGTGAGTATTTTTTTAAAGAGAACACACATACATTGATAGATTTATCTTCTCGAGTAAATATATCGCTTTTATTGTGAGTTTAATTGGACTATCGCAATTTTACAATGATTGAGCGTTTAATTTTATTGGAATTATTGAGACTCTTAGATTTTAATGCAATGAGATTGACTCTTTAAGGAGGTTATCTCTGACTGTGTTGGAAAAAATCAATCACCAAATTTTGTGATAATAAAATATATCGTTTCCCGTTGCGAGAAGACAAGATCGCAGCGTCCGTGCGAAAACGAACATTGCGGATTTCGCATCTAATCGTGTAGACCGTGATGACTATATTCATCGAACGAACGACTCGCGCGCGCGCCAGTGACGAAATACGTATGAATCACGATGATTCCCGAGCGTTCGGCTAACGAGTACGATGAATCATTGTCGATCGTTGCGTCTGCTTACGTTTCACGTTTACGTTGGATATACCATCGTCGTAAAGAGGACATTTTTGTTATAATGTACATATTTGTAAAGAATTTATAAATTAAAGATATCATTTGCGTCGCATTATCCGCCTGTTTTCGACTTATCCTTTCGCTCACATCGAAATATCCTGCGTAATCACGAAGAGTAAATTAAGATTATAAATTTATAATTTATTATGCATTTTCTTCACGTCAGTAGATATCGTTTTACTCGTTGATTTTTACTATATTAAGTGATACGGAGTAATTGCCATAATTCTAATCGTTCCATTATTCTAAGAATTCGTATTGTGTATTATAATTAATACAAATAATACCAAAAAGAGAGATTTCTAAAAACCAACCAGATTAATTTATTCCTGTATTTTTTTTTTATCTTAACATTTCTCACACGCAAAAATAATATTGTATTTTTGAGCTTGTTCGAAGAAATATATAACGCGCATCTAATTCACATCAATTAATTTCGAAGAAGTTCTATGATCAACTTCATCGAAATGACGCTATAATAAAGAATGACAAGCATTCTTCTGAGTCGATTTCATAATCGACCATCAGTAGCCGGTTAAAAATGACGAAATATTATATATATATCACGTGTCCATTGTTGTATTGTCAAAATTGTCAAAAGAAAATTTAACCTTAACGTGAAAATGCCTTTAAACTTTTTCCGGAAGCAGAACACACACGAAGAAAATTCTAAAGGAAAGTATGATGTTCCTCAAGGACAGAAGTGAAATGATCCCAAGTTCTATTAATCATTTCCCTGGGCCGTTTCTCTCACGTATCCTTGGCTGTCACTGGAAATATAACCGAGAAATTGGAAAGTTTAGTTCTAGTAAAAGAACTTCTAACTTTCAAAAAAGCAAAATCATTGTTGTGTCATGTAATCGAAGCGTGAAATATTTACAATGAATACAGTAACCTTGATCAAATCCTAATAATTCTCAATTTCTAATATTTCTAGAATGAATGTCGTCGTTATTTATCGGTATTTATTGACGAAATTTCAAATTTGTTATGCCATTGTCTCATTGTAACCAAAATTTTCTTTTAAGGTCAAATATGGAAAGATGAAATATTATATTACTATTAAAATTATTACACTGGAAAAATATTATTTAAATATATAATTCATAAAATATTTTATTTTAAATTATATATATTAACACAAAAAAATATAACAAAATCTATAGTTTCTTATATCTAAAAATTTTTTTGAAATATTAAAATTGTAATTAAGCATTTTAAAAATATGCATACTATTTTGCTATAAAAATTTTTAAAAAAGGAGGTTTCGGAGGAAAAGGAACATGTCTGTCATGTCCTCTCCCTGTGAATTCGTCAGTGTTTTCAAATTAAAGTAAAAATTTATGAAATTCTGAAGGAAAATTAAACCGAAAATTATCGGAAATATTCAAAGCTCTTACAAAACCGATTGATATATGTATATCGTTGATGAAAATTTATATCGTTAGTTCATATTATAATTCTCGGGCATTGATTTGGAGAATTTAAAGTGTGGATAATGTTTGAAATGAGCAATTTGTGACTGTTGACCCATGACGATTAAATCGCGATTGAAATATACGACACAATTCTCGCCGTTAATGTACCTTAATCCTGAGCGTATTTGTACAGCGCGAAGGGCGGGAAAGGGATCCCTTCTGCCGTTCTTGCCTTACAGAAATAACGCCGTGGGCGTTGAAGCGTGGCGCAATCCGGGATCATTATCCCAATCCCGCCAAATCGGATCTGCGAATCTCTCCGTCGAATTAGTTTT
Source organism: Cyphomyrmex costatus (assembly GCF_001594065.2). Lineage (NCBI taxonomy): Eukaryota > Metazoa > Arthropoda > Insecta > Hymenoptera > Formicidae > Cyphomyrmex > Cyphomyrmex costatus. Next base: position 126,555 of record NW_017280416.1, on the reverse strand, counting down.
ATTGTTTCAAACGACGCGGGATCGTTTGATAAACGGTGAGGACGAAGGGTGGAATACTCGTAATTTAAGGACGAATAAAAACCGGTTCGACGAGAGAAACGATACGAGTTCTCTCTCACAGTTACGCGAAACTTGGTGTAAATGTAACACGATGACGCCGTGCATTCCGGTATGAAGGAATTCTTATAAGAAGCCCTACGGAAGGTAGTCCCTTCCTCCCGTTTTCAGGACCTTCGACTCGTTCGTTGACAGTATCGAGTGACCCTGCGAAGGGTGTAACTTTTCGCGATTATTTGATACGAAAGACGGCGGTGACTTTATTCGAGTACGACAACGCGAAGTTGATAATAAAATTTTATTGCACTGAATCGATGAAACGATGAGAGAGTTGAGGGCTAGAAAATTTAGAAATGTAGCAACAAAAATTATAGCAATTAAAATAAATTAATAGAAGGCTCAACAAGTATAAAACAAATTGATTAAAAATAAGAGAAAAGAGCCAATAATTTTTTAAAAAAGATATATAAATGTAATTAACTCAAAATAACAATACATTAAACAAACAATTGTTATTTTGAGTTAATTACATTTATATATCTTTTTTAAAAAATTATTGGCTCTTTTCTCTTATTTCTAATCAATTTGTTTTATAGCAATTAAAATCAGTGATTAGAAATAATAGTAACAATAATATTGTTTTCCAGAGGTAAGGTTACAAAACTTTGCCACAAAATTAGAAATCAGAGAAATCAGAGAAATTGTAAACTGTTTGAGAAAAATCAGGGAACTTTGTAAAATTTTCTGGAAAATTAAAATTCTTGGCTTTAAAAAGTTTAGTATGCGTACATCACATCTATGCTATTTTAGAATATTAACAATTTAACAATTAAATGCAAGCAGTGTCAGTAGCATTAATAGTAATTTACATTGCTAGTTAGTTAAATTGCACTCTCAATAAAATATTTGACGATTTTTAAATCAGGACGAAAATACAAAAAATTTCAAAATGTTGTTGAAAGCATCGAAAAGAATTATGAAATTTTGTCTGAAAATCAGAAGAAAGTTATGAAATTTTAAGACGAGAAATTTGGTGACAACCTGTTTTAATATCTATATTTGTAAGTTGTTCTGCTGTATATTTTTCTTAGAGTTGAATAATTCAAAACACTCATTTCGAGAGGAAACCGTTTGGCTTTTCAACAATGAATCTAAATCCTTCAGAATGAAAATAATGCCTCTGATATTTATATTTTTAGTTACGTGACGAAAAACGTTTTCATTAATGATTAGATAAAACGCTCTCACGAGCGAAGCTTAACGTGTTAAACCGATAACATTCTCATGTCTCGCAGGGCTTTGCAAAGGATTTTTATCGTTGGACCCGCTACCGGTTTCCTGTGGTCTGCAGATAAAAGAGCTATCGCGTACCTCGTTACGATGTACTAACACGAGTAGCCGATTATTTTTTATTAAGTTGTCAAAGTAATGGTACAGGAGCCGCATTATTTGACAGATAAGACTCTCCTGATAATTCAGTAGTCTCCTTGTAATTAATTTCGATATAAATTTTCAGTCAAAGGGTCACTTTTCGATTTATATAAAAGAATAAATTAATTCTGATGCAAAAGTTAATTCGGAATTATCTTTAATACACTGCACTGACATGATTATTTTAAAATATGATATATATTTCTACACTAAAATGATATTAAATTTCAATAAATTTGTTTGAATTGTTTTAAGTAAATCTAAATATTTTTATTAAATGTAAACATATTTATTTGATACAAAAATATTTAATTTAACTATCATTTAGTTTAACTATCATTATCAATTATTTTGGTATATTGAGAAGATTTGAAAAATCCTTTACCTATAAAGATCTGGTTGAAAACCTCGTGGGAAGCTTGTCGTGACAAGAAGCTACATTCAAATAGTATGGAACAGTTTAGTGCATGTAATGTACTTTCAAAATATAATTTTAATTTTTAATACACTCGATTTTTTTCAGAGAACTAGGCTGACGATACCTTTGTACCACTGATTGTAATTTACAATAATAAAATTTGAATTTTATTATTAGAGAATTTCATCTAATGAAAATTACGAAAAGAATAATTTTATTGAAAATGTATTTTAAAACGTGTGTGTATAGCATAGAATATAAAATTTCCTTTAATATTTATTGAAAACTATAAGATTATTAGTATTAATCCTTAGATAGAATAATTAGAAATAATTTGCAACAATGTTAACTTCTTAAGGCATTTTGAAAGAAATTGTATCGTGTCGTTTTGAAAGAAATCGTCATGTTGAAGGCGTTGCAATAAAATAGGAACGAATCCGAAATTCGCGCGTCGGAGGGTGACAATCGCATTTGGGCTCATGTATCGCTTTGTACTTGCCGAAAACAGTCGTATTGTCCGGGGGAGGGAGGGGTTGAAGAACCGGTCACCCGTCGAGACGGGCCCTGCGGGCGATCGCCGCATCTGCCTTCGATTTATTCCCAATCGTAATTGATGACTCTTTTTCGCCCTTTTCGGGGACCTCTTCGGGGCCCGACGAGAGGAGTCGACCGACTTTCGAGTGGACGAAGCGACCCCGTCGTTGTTGTGATTTTGCATAATGGGGAGGGCACAGAGTCGTGCTTTCAGCGATAATTTATGGCGACACCGATCGGCCCGTTCATCGAACTGTAATAATCGAATGTGTCATCGATACGGGAGTTTGAAGAATAATATCGTTCTGAAAGACATATCTATGTACGAACGTATATTCCATAAAAGAAAATCATAATTAAAGATCGTCTTAAAGATCATGTGAATATATGACACAAAAATGTTATTTAGGCTCTCTCTTTCACCAACCTCGATTAAGCTAACCAACCGTTACGTAGTTGTCAACACTTGAGGACTATAAACTATAGATGTGTTTCGCTTTGTCAGATCTTAATCTCTTTCTTTCGTTTAATATGTACAGAAATACAAGTTATAAAAGTACAGGTTAAGAACACTTCTTTCTTTTCTAATAACGAACTGTATTTAGTCCTCATGTTGACAATCATGTAACGATTAGTTTAACCGAAATTGGTGAAAGAGACCCTTAGTTTTCCATGAAAAAACGATACTTATGCCACAAGTAAAAATCCATATTTTTATATAGTAGGTTATTTTTACACGGAAAATTAATCACACATACGTACACACACACACACATATATATATATATATTATATAAGTTACTTTTTATAGTTTGATCTACAGTAACAATGATTTTCTGTCATTCAATACATACTATATAGGGATCCTCTAATAAGAATCGTAGTTTTGTATGCAAAGTAGTTTTGACAAAAATCTGCGAGAGAAGACATACATTTACTATTTCTTTCTTTTTCTCTTTCTATTCTATTTTTGTTATTTCTCTTCCTCAAGAATTATTTACAAGAATTATTACATGGCAGACCAATCAAAAGTGTCTTTTTCAATGTCCAGACTTTTATTAGAAAATCTCTAGAATACGTACCACATGAAAAACTGTAATTTCTCGTACTTTTTAGCAACGAGTACGCGTCATTTAATAAATTACGCTTCTAAGCTTCTCAATCAAGGATGAGGAAAACACTTGGGCCTTTTCTCTCCATTCTTCATGCTTTCGCGCGTATCGTTCTCCACATTACGCTACCTATAAACGTCGTCCGTGTTTTGACAGAACAAGTCGAGAATAGAGGCGCGCATCTGCTGTCGATTCTGTTTTCTCTCCACTCCACGACTCTATCTCATTGTCAGATCCTGAGGGATCGCCTTCAAGAAGAGCTCATGGGGGACTTCGAGTGGAATTTGATCTCTTTGCCGGCAAAAGAGCAGATAGAAAAAAAGCAAAAGAGAAATAGAATGAGAGAGAGAGAGAGAGAGAAAAAGGTCACAGGATTGCATCCTCCACGTGAAGAACGCGCACGAGATGTACATCCGTAATCCTTTAATGATACAAAACGCAGGTGCCAGATTACGCGAGTGGTCCTTTCTTGCTTTATTGGAGTAAAAAGGGGCACAAACAGAGAGATGGAAGAGCAGAATTTTCAGTCACTCATAAAAAAATAATCTCTTTTCCCTTTATTTGACAAATAAAAAGAAATTATCGAGAGAATATATTTTAATCGATTACACATATTTACTTTTTAGTTTGTTCAATTCTTCCACCTTTCAACAGAATTTTCCTATTTAATTCCCTATTCTTTTACTATTGAAATATAATAGTTATATAACATCGTCTCATATATTCACACTATTATAACTATAATATTTCACTGTCTCCATTTATCTTTCCTATCTCATTCTTTGTTATGACATAAATTTATGGCGGTCTACGAACCAGTTTCTCTCGCTTTCAGGAAAGCGATTTCCGAAAATGACGGACGGATTCTCGACGATCGTGACACGCACTTGCACACGTCGCATCGTTGGTGCGTTCGCACAATACGCAGAGCGCGGGGGCACGGCATCTCGCCCGTCGTGTTCTGTGTACCAACAAGCTAAATGCGTTTCACAGACGACCGCCTCCGCTCAATGCGTCGTCTACGCTTGATGGTGCGATTTGCCGTGCACACGCACTTATATACGGACCCCACTTCGCGAAGCCCGCGGGAGAATCTCAGATTTACGTATCCTTCTAATAATATAAGAATCTCGAGAAGCCACGTTCTCAAGTATAACAGCGCGCAGCGGTTTGATTCAGAACTTGGGTGAATTAAAAGTGAATTTAATTTTTTCTATCAAAAAAAATCACAAGTAGTTTTAATAATAATGGTTATACTATTATTAATAGCAATGGTAATAATTGTTAATAATAATATTATTATATAGTAATAGTGTGCGTGTGTATAATAATTAATAATATTAATTTTTTAAAGACAAAGAAAGTCTATCTACATTTTTTTTTTATAAAAATGTCAATTGTTACTTGCATTTTTTTAATTATCTTATCAATTTTTGAAAAGAGAAACAAACTGGTTCATATTATCCTTACAAAAATCTAATAATTTAATGCTAGTTAATTTATTACTGAAAGACAGTAATTAATTACTTATTTGGAGTATAATGGTTTCAATATTTAAAATAAGTAATTAATTATTGTTTTTCAGCATTTAAAATTGGCCAATATTAGATTACTATAATGTAATGATATCATTATGAAGAGTAACGCTCGCAACATGTCGATTTAATGTGAGATCGGGGCTCACACTTACTCGCGGATTAAAGAAGTCGTTTAGCGACAGATTTACGCGTGTCATCGTACAGTAGCGACGAAGGGCACCGCGTCGTTACGAAGGAACGATTAATGGTAGCTCAGATTTTTCGAATCTGCGATCTCACGCGGCGTGCTGGTAGGTGACGAGACTTTTTTTCCACCCGGTTGCATTGTGTTTCGTTTCGGTACCCTGTTATAGAACTCGGGACGCAGAAAAAAAAAAACTGTCGTCGCGCATTGTGCCGACACTGCATTATATTTAATGAACACGATCACGTCAGTTTTCGCTGATCAACTCCTATTTTTTCCTATAGACTTCCCATTTGCTGCGATTTGACGGAAAATTTGAACGTAATGAGAAATATCTTTTTATTTTTGCTGCTGACAATTCTTTTCTTACATTATAATAAAAAAAAAAAAACAAAAAGTAAACTTTATATGTCAACAAACCAATGATTTTAACAAAAATGTCTATTACTTCGCAAGTATTAAAAAAATTTAATTAATCTAATAATAACAAATATTAATGATAAAATTGGAAACATTTATCCTTTAAAAATAGGTCTAATATTTTACACCAAAAAATAAGATAAAACTAGAAAATATTTTAATTTTGTCGCGATAAGAACAAAATATTTGATTAATCAGTAAATAATCAGTAGAACGGATTGTATGATGAATGTTCTGATGAAAAAATAGGAATATTATATAATCATAGACCCTTAAAAATGACAAATCATTAGATAATATAACTATTTAGAGTACGGTGCAAAAATTGTTTTTTACTATATTAAATTTAATTTAAATCTTTAAATCTAATTTTTAATTAATAATAATATTCAAATAATTCGACTCACTTAGAAGTCTTCCTTTGCGAAAAATAATCCTGTTCTGATTGACACTTTCGAAGCGCTAATTATCTGGAACTATAAAATCACATGATGTTATCGATACCTCTCCGTCATCCTTCATCGGCGGTGGTCCTTGCCGAGGCTCGAAGAAGGAATGTAATATCCCCGGACATTGATTGTTCAGGGCATGCAAACTATTCCATTAACCCCCGGCAATAAAATAAAAGAAACGCGCCCTTCAGCGTGCGCGAGCGCAGAGGGGCACATCTGCGCGGCGAGGCGCACATTTACGTATGTCGCACATACACACAGCCGGGGGTCGTTTTATTAATTCACTCCTCTGTCGATTTCAACGAGCACGACGTAGCGAAACGCGAAGGAGGGATAGGCGCACGGGGTAGCTGACTGGGTGTTCCGACTATTTATTACCTAATTGTCGTGCCTCTATTTCCATGAATTATTCCGTCAGGCTTGCAGGTGCTTCCAGGACCACCGTTCTCTATACGCTTAGCATTTCTTCTTTAACACGATTGAGCGCCATATGGTACTTAATTCCTAATAATTAACACCATGTTACCGTTATACTTCGTTAATTAATTTTTTTAAGATATATAGGCAGTTATACGTATAATCTTTAAATTCTTTGAAGTGAAATCTTACTCTAAAGAATAAAAATTAAATCATTTCCGAGAAAAAGAGACAATTCACTCTAAAAGTTTTAAAGTATATGTTATCAAAAGTTACATACATTATCAAGAGTTAAATTTTATAATATTAATTTTGAAATGCAATTTTATAATAACTAACTGTCGAGGAATAGAAGTATGATCTTTTAAATTTATGTTTAATTATATGTCTCAATGTATAATATGTATATATATTTTTTTTTCTGTGTACCGTTCTTTTTTCTGTATAATTCCAAAATAACAGTTTTTATTATGTCATTATTATATAAATGAGTGACATGACGTCAATAAAAAAATAATTTCTATCACTGAAAAAAAAATCTCACGCGTATTTTTTTTTTCTGAAAAAATTATTAATTTATTACAATGAATTTTTATTTACAAAATTAGTTAAAAATTTAAGAATGTCGATGTGATAAATTGAATTTATGCTCAATTTATAATATTATAATAAATTATATGCATGAAGAGCTCGTTTCTGTGAATAATTGGATATTTTTTTTACAAGATATTTTATATATAAAACTATATTATACCGTTCACCTATTTTACAATACACTTTTGCTATATTTTAATTCGCCTAATTTTCTGAACTCATTTATTCGCTACAGAAATAATTATTTTTATTGCTGTAAAAATTTTCTATCTCATTCAAATATGAATATCTTTTTAAATATCTATCGATATATACAGCGTAGTTTTCGGTAACACATGCAAAACTCATTTGAATCGCGTATCTCGTCCCTTTAATCCCTTGTCTCTATGCTGTTACGCGCGTTACAGGGTGTTAATAGTTTTCCTAGTCGGTTTCTCGCACGGGAGACGGTGCACGTGCGCCCCTTTATCGTGATTTATGGTTTTTCACGGCCGCGCAAACCCCTGATGCAACCCGCGCGTTTTGTTTTGCATTAAACGGGGGCGGGATCACGCGTGGAATTTGAATACGTGCAAGCGGAAATTGTGCGTCTCGTCACGACGAGCATAACACGTGACGCTGCTTAAAAAAAGACACAGAGAGAAAAAAGCGAGGTGGAAACATGAAACAGGTGAACGATTATCTGTAGGAATCATGGACGTAATAATACTTTGTGTTCCAGTGATTAAACATGTGTTTACCAACGTCTAGATGTTTACACAAAAATTTACACTTATTTACATTATTATTAATCTTAAATACTTTTTAAAATATAATATTATAATTAATTGTAATTTTTACAATAATGGTAACGGCGATTTAGTCAGTAACGCGCTAATACAAGTTACTTTTTAAAAGAAACCCAATAACGAGTTTTTTATAAAGTAATTTTCCCAACTTTAACTCTATGTATTATAATATTGATGAAGTTTTTTTTCGTCTGGAATTTGTATGAGAAATCGTTTTTTAAAATTCTTTAAGAGCTTAGTATCTAGTTTTGTATAAGTTTTCTACAACATATTGGATGCATTCTACTTAACGTTCGCAAGCATCATTTTATTTTCATCATTTTCAAATATTAAACAAGAATGAGAAATGACGCTGGCATTGCGAATGTTAATGGGACGCGCCTATTATTGTTATTCCTGACTTGGGAGGAAAGGTGGGGGGCAGCCGGCCACGCAAGAAACGGCAACTTTCGCGGTCTGATGATAACAATGCGAGCCGAGCGCCTAGACGGTCATAGATACACATACTTAAAGCACGCGTGTTACTTGTGAATGTTCTATCATCGCGGTATGGGAAGTCGGTGAATCTGATGTTTCCCAGGGACGAGCCAGGTAAGATAAACGACGAGCGGTCCTTTTTTGCAGTCTGTGAGTAAAAACTGGCCTCATTAACAGGAAATGAGAACGGAACGTGACGAAATCCGTTATCATGCGAGGATTCATTATTGCCGTGTAAACTAAAAACATTTTTTTCCTATTTTATGTAACATTGTCAGTTGTGTATATAATTATACATATATAAGTAATATGTGTGATGTAAAATTATAAATAATATAATTTTTAATGAAATTATAAATACGTGTTACAAGTATGATACGTACTTATATATTAAATTTCTCAGATAAAAGATTTACAATATTAGTTAAAGTGCAGTTTTTTGGAAGAGAATTTTATCACAATTGAATTCTATCCTGCAAAATTTCATATAGCTGTAAATTAGTTTATATTTTCTTCGTCATTGTTGCTTTATAAACTTATATCTTTCTATTATTATTATTATTAATATTAACAATTTTTTAAGTAAGTACGACAAAAAATATAATAATGTGACTAAAAATGTAAAACGTCAAATTAATAATTATTTAAATCTATATTTAATAAGCCGATATATATAGCCGATTGTTTCATATATTTTGCAATACAAATTTAATTAATTGATACATTTATTAATTTTTTACGACGGAATTCTTGATTGTAACATGAAAGAGTTATTCTATAATATTAAATATAATAAGTTAATAAATTATATCGAAAAATGCAAAAGATAAGATTTAAAAATTACACTTAAAACTATATCTAAATTTGAGAGAGTTGCAATTTGGTCTGCAAACGAAACGCTTGTTCTCGTTCGAAAATCGTGATCAGTCACGCCTCGGACGATTCTTCGTCTCGATGAACTCGATCGAAGGGCGAACGATTGAAGTAAGAGCATATTCTTCCAATCGACTGCTCCAACCCTTTTTCGTTGTCGAACACGACCAGGTGACACATTACGAGCGTGTCATCGCGGGAAAGAATTCGACCACCTTAAACTCGGCGAGAGCTTTCCGCGCGATTGCGTCTCGAATGCGTGACACGCAATTGCGTTCACTCTACCGACAGAATTGGTACAGATGGGTTCGTCAATCCGGGATGATTATGTAACTTAGAAATTGTAAAAATGTAAAACTCTTTCAATTTCTAAATCGATAAATTTTTACGCCAACAGAAAATTGAAATCGAGAGTAATAATAAAATATATAATAAGAATGATATTAATTTTCTAATAAGATCTTTATCTAAAATCTAAGCGATAACATGCTTATATGTATAATACTTTTCATCAATTGTTACGGTCGATGTTCTAATATATTCATCCTATTTATAATAATTACATTATTATAAATAGCATTATAAATAATCCATTTTTTAAAGCCGAAGGGTTTTATTATTCATATTATTTCTATATTATTTTTTTTAAAAGAGACTGTATGCAAGAAAGGTGTTTTACGATTTATCCTATATATAATTAGTAAGTTAAATAATTGTACAATACTTTATTTACATTCGCGACTGTTTACAATTGATGCTGTTCAAGATCCTGCAAAGTGCGTTTCAAAAACAGGTTTCTCCCGACGCGAGGGGGAGAGAGAAAGAGAGTAACCGATTATTCATTCGCGCATGTATTGCCAGTGACGTGATTAGCATGTCACTTAATTCGCCGTATCCGGCGGACATTTATTTAAATTTTACGCTCTTCCCTTCAGCCCGCAGATGCGAGCGCCTGTCGTTACGACGAAGATCCGTGAAATCACGTGCACCCTTCTGACGACACAAAAGAACGTGTTCGTTAATTGATCCTGAGATATCGTTCTCGTTTTAGTACAAAAGTTCTTTCTATATTTAATCACCGTTCCATCAACAATATATTATATAATCGTGATTGGAATTGTATTCCTCTAATAAAATCTAAAAAGTGAATAAAATGTTGAAATTAAATAATAATTCTAATTAATAAAATATAAGAGATATTTTGAATAAATAGGACGAATTTCGGTTTTAAACTATGGTATCTATATATAGCCACGCGGCAGTGTCGTTGTGCCTGGCTTAGCGCCGAGACACTACCGTGTCTCCAGATATTTCTGTAAAAAATTCAGTGTATAATTAATTAATAATGTTATGTACATTTAAACAATCTGACATTGCAGTGTAAGACGAAAAAATAAATTTACAGTTCTCGGCTTAGGATACAAATTAAATTTGTCAAATATAGATACAATTTCTTTTTATAAGAATATGATAAGGTAGAATCGAAATTAATTTAAAATCTTATTACATAAACATTTCTTATAATTACAAGTATGTTATATAATAATTTTATACTTAAAATTTAGTGTATAAAAAGGGTCTGTTTTATATAACTAAGAGACGGTTGTTTTTGGATAAATTGTGTCATAATTCATCCAATGGATAAACAGAAGAGTGAAAGAACAAGGTCGGAAGAATAAGAGAGTAAAAGAGTGAGTTGAAGTTTATCGAAAGGTGAAGCACAACCCAGCCTAAAATAGATAAAACAATATTATTATTATAACTTTTCCTTTATTTTTAAGTTTGCACTTTTTCAATTTTTAACCCCTATCATCGCACGAGATAAAAATTCTTACGAATGTTAAACGAGTTACTTTTAAAGTAACACGCCAAAAACGTATGCGTCCGATAAGGAGGGCGAGAAACAAGCGCGTTCGTGACTAGTCTTCGATATCTTGGCCCAAGAACGAACCCCGATCGTACAGGGAGCTTAAGCGAGGTCTCGCTCGCATACTCAGGTGTTCGCTCTCACAGGCTCGAGGCGCGGGCCGTGTGTTTGAGTGTTTGACGTTCGCATTACAGCAAAACCCACTCGTTGCCCTTAGCATACGCGGCATACGTAACATGCGTGCTTGCGTACGTATGTGCGACGTACAAAGCGGAGTCCGCGCGCTTCAAACGCGTGACGAATGGGCATTCTCCGGAGTCCCGGCAGGTTTGCCCGGCATCCCTTCGGATGAAATGCGATGAAATGCAAATAGGGTAGAAACCAGAGAAATAATAGTCCATCGAACCGCTTTGTATCGACGCGAGTACGAAAGAATGGAATTCGCGTCGAGAAAAACGCGATGGAGGGTATCAAAGATGCCCTTAATTTGATTCATCGACGAAAACTTACATGTAAATATCATGAGAAGATTATTTTGTATATAAAAATATAATTGCGCTGAAAGACGGTTGAATTTGATTTCTGTTTCTCTTAGTCTTCCGTTGATTTTTATTTAGATAGCTGTTGCTTTTGCAAATGAAAAGAAATCAATTACTTATATTGAGACAAAATGTATCCAATTTTAATAAATATTTACTAAATAAGAAACGATAGTTAAAAAGTCAAAGTAATGATTCTGTTATCAAATAAAAAACTATATGTTCGAATTTGATAAATATTATTTAAAATCGTTCTTGTGTTACGTGTTTATTTTTCAGGCAATGATTGAAGTAAAATAAAATTTAATGTGTGGTACAGGAAATAAAAAATATCTATGAATTGACCACAAATCTACTATTAAAATTTATTGCGCCAAAGCGGGACACTTTATATATATATTATAATTTTCTCAATTGCACGTTAATTTACTGCTCGACGCAGTACGTATCGAGAATTAAGTGATACATCGGGGGATCAAGGGGAGCGAATCGTCTCGTAAAGTAACGACGATACGTAGGAAAAAAAAATATACGTCGAAATTCTCGCACCCCTCCTAGGAAATCCACGCACGGCTTATCCTGGCTTATTCCGGCTTATCCCAATCATTGCTGCCCCGCTCGGCTCCTTCCTGGTGCCAATTACGTCAAATCAACGTCACGGTACAATGGCACATGCGTGCGTGCGTGCGTACGTGTATGCACGTCGAGGATATCGCGCTGTACGCAATATTGAGACACGAGGCGGTGTACTAAAGGGACCTTCCTGGCTATTCAATTTTTAATTTCCTGCCCTGACCCCGGGATTAAAGGGCCGAGTGCCCTGTTAGGTCGATCCTCCGCGAGATTCTGGAGTCGCGATCTCCGCAAAAAAGGATACTGTCGGTTTCTGTGTAGACGTATTATATTTTATATAACATTGTTTAAACTTTTTCGCAAGGAAGAACTTTTAAAGTTGTAAAAACAGATTTTATGTTTTGTCCACACAATTGTATTTTATTTAATTTATCTAAATCCACACTGAAAAATGATAACAGCTAATAACAAAACTATTTTAACTTATTTCAGCACACGTTGCAAAAGTAATAAATCGAAGTTAAATGACCTCTTTATACGATAAGAATACTAATTTTATAATTTTATTATAGTATAATCCCAGAAATGCATTTCTCCATTTCACAATGTCTTGAAATCACGACTCGTAATTGATTCTCGTGATTTATATCAGCAGAGATGACATCGAGTCTCTCTATCGCTGCTAAAGCACACTCGCATACAAAATGCAGTGCGCGTGGCGCGTATATTTCTCGTTCTCGTTCTAATGACCGGCTGTCAATTTCCTCCATGAGCACATGGATGAATGGGACGCTTTTGGGCAGTTCGTTTGCAGGCGGGGGTGGCTCGCGCCATTGTGATGCCTACGTTCGTGTCGTTCCATGAGGTAGGGTCAATATTGTACGAGCGACGAAGCGTATCCCGTGTTTTTCTGTTTGCATTTGTACGCTATACAGAAGAGAGGAGAGCGAGCAGGTCCGCGAAATTAGCGCCAATTAGATTCGTATGGCACTGCGCCGCCCTTCGCAAGGTGCGGGTCACCTTTTGGCGAACGATACACGTTACCCTCTATTACCTTGTTGAAAATCGTCAAGCGAAACTAAATTGTTTGAACTAGAAGAGCAAATAGTACCTACAATCAAACCAGACAATTTAATTGAACTTGGAAAATTAATTCTGATTATTCTCATTTCGTACATTTCTTAAATAATTATATGGAAGAAATGGTGTTGTTGAAACATCTAAGAATTTAACTAGATACAAATTTGAAAATATTTTTGTTAGAGAAACCATCAAAATAATAATGTAGGACACTCAAAGTGATTTCCAGAATGTTAATTTTTTTACAGTACTATCATTATTTTTAAGTATTTTGATATTCTCCAAAATTAAATATTTTTATAATACTGTTTCTAGTTAAATTTTTAGATATCTATAGTAAAACGTTTTTCTTTTTGTTTATTTTTGGGATTATATACACTGTTAAAAAAGACATGAAATTTCATGTAAATGTAACGGAAGCAAATTTCAAGCAGATACATTAAAATTGTTAAATCTAACAATAAGTTACTTATAATTTTATGCTCGATCATTGACAACATTGAACGATTTTAATGTACCTGCTTGAAATTTGCTTCCGTTACTTTACATGAAATTTAATGTATATATTTTTAACAGTGTACACGTAAGTCTTAATTCTTAGTTATTTGCCTGAAATAATATTTTTACTCCATTTATCTGCAGTCTAAGTTTTTTTTGTGCAGCCCAAGTTTTTTTATTGTTCCAAGCTTTCAAGAAAATGTGGAAAAATTCAGGACTACACTTTTTTTCACATTTTTATTATATTACTGAATAGTTTTTTTTATTATTTTAAGATTCCGTATCTTCTCTTTTAAAGAAAATTGAGTAAACGTTTGCCAAAAAAGGCCCAGATTGCAAACAAGATTAAATTTGAGAAATTGTATTCTGCCAGCCATAATGATTTATTTTTATAAAATTTAATTGTACAACCAAAATATTTAGGATCAAATAAAGAAAATCCTAGTAACCTTCTTAAATCTCCGACAAAAATATATCAAAAAATTATGTTAACAATTATATGCATGACTGAGGTAATTCCTTATTGATTTGAATTTGCTTTTGTGCCATGAGAAACTGAGATCTCGTATCTATCGCGATAATTGCGTAACGCGGGATTGAGAGAATCAATGTTCATGAAACGTATGTTGTTTCGCACCGACTGAGCCCGTTCACCGATCACGGTATCGTCGCGACTGATCGCCGCTGTAATCTAATCCGATCAATCGCGAGCGATCCATTACCGTAATCCACTTTGCGCGTCGTGCTTTCTAATGCAGATGTTCCTTTCGTCGTCGTAGAATAAAGAGGGTCGTGACGGAGCGATATGCAAATTGCCGAATCTTCTCGTTCGCTTCCTATACGTCGATCGGTCGCTTTCGTTTTTTAACCGTAAGCTCAATTCTATCGTATAGTTACGATGAGTTACCATCCGCAAATTCTTAGACCAAGAGTCAATCTCACTCTTTAAAACTTTTGGAGTAAAATCTTATTCCTAAAGATTGAAAATTGCGCTACTCTTTAGAGTGAGATTCCACTCCAAAGAATTTAGAGAGCATATTTGCTGTATTTATAAGTATGACTCAAGACTTCTTTTGAGCTTGTAAGAGACTGGACGACACAAAGAGAAAGAGAGAGAAAGAAAAAGTAATTTTCTTCCGTAAGGCTTGACTGATCTCCGCCTTGCGACGCGTCGCGCTTACGTTACGACGGCGATCACGTTTTACGGCTCCGTGCGCGATGCAGGCGGAATAAAATCGGCGGGATGTGGTCGGAATACCTTGCGGCTGGTGCCTTATTTTGCGGCCAACGAAAAACCGCAGAGACAATCGCACGAGATGCCTCGCCGACGTTCGTCCCGCGCAACATTTTACGAAATAACGCGCCTTCGCGAGCGCCGAATGAGCGCAAGAGTGTCATAAGTACAACAGTAAACACGATGTGATTAAATGAATAGAATCAGAGAGGTTAGTTGAATTCATATCAAAGAAACCTCTCTAACATTTCGATTAAGAACCTTCCCTTGCATGAATCTTCAAAAACTAGCAAAATTAGAGTTAAGAGTTTGTTAAAAGATTTTTTAAAAAAGTAGAACTTATATATTTATATATTAAATTTTCACTTTTATGAATAATTTTAATAATTAATAAGTAAGTTTATAAGTCTAATATAACGTCTAATTTGAAAATAGAAAAATTATGGAAAAGTAATACAGAGAATATATAGTACTTTTATATTGACTACGTTTAGCAGGAAAGATAGTTTTGAAACAGTTGTAATCTTTAATATAAATCTTTCTACAATATGAAAAAAAAAAAAAGAAAGACGAATCGTGCAAGAGATTTAGCTAAAAAGAATATTATGATTGAGTCTTGTTCTCAATTTCTAATTTGAAACGTATAAACTAATTATGTTAAAGAATCTTACAACAAGTGCAAGCTACTTTTTCTGTTGAACGTAGTTAGTGTTAATTGCAAAAATATTTGTATATAATAAATGAGAATTTTTCCCTCTCGTAACATCTTTATCGGTCAAATTACTTGAATACATAAGCATTAAGGAAGGATGCGGAGAGATTTCAATCCTCAGGGAGTTTCTACGAGATTAGATAATTTAAATCCGGAAGTCGGAATAATAAACCAGGTGCGGAAGGAAAAGTCGTGTGGAATAAACAATCCTGATACTTTGGCCAATCACTGGCTTTATTCTTACACAACTTACAAGAAAGCCGAGTACGAATTACAAGTATCGAACCGGCAAACAAGGACCGAATCACTTTTGCTCCGAGTTACATATTTCGCGCGGCAAAGAATAAAATTTCAAAATCTTATACTCCGATGCCTTTTCGTTTTCGGAGCAAGAGCGCCGCAATTCAAATTATGCCTGGTTTATGCTTCGGTCTTGACCTTAAAATCCTAAAATTCAGCCAATGGAGTACAGATTTTAGGTAAAACTTAATGGCTGAATTTTAGAATTTCAGGGTTAAGACCCGACGCATAAAACAGCCGTTGTGTACTAAAATCGATGTAATCAATTATGGTAACGCGTCGAAAAAGCGATTTATATAGGTCGCACAAACTGTCACAAACCTATAATATATATCTAATATACAGTACTTATAATTGTCTTACAAGATAAAGCGAACGAAAAATCGCATATGTAAGGTCTGTTTTTTGTTTCTACACTGTCTGAACTAGTGCACACGGTGCTATAAATTAGAATGAAACAAACGTATACTTGTTTCGCTTCAACTTATTGCACCGTGTGTATGCACTAGTTTAGACAGTGCAGGGACAAAAAAACAGACCCATAGAAGATTCATAAATTTGGGAAGAAAAAGGAAGAGATGTACTTTTTGTTTGTGATGAACGCTATACGCCGACTTTTCGTCGGTCGTCGATCGAACCCTCGTAACATGATATGTCGATTTACCTGAACTGCCTGGTCCCCGCCTGTCTGTCCGTCCGTCCATCCGTCTGTCATCGAGAGAGCAACCCGTGTCGGCTTTTCGACTTTCCGACTTTGATTGACGTCCGAATCGATTCAATCGCTAGCCAAACTACCGTGCGCGTTTTTATCCGACCGGGCTCGATTGGAACCCGTCGCATCTGGCGGAGAGACGACCGATATGCCATAATTACACCATCCGCTTATATTATTCCACTTATCAATGGTCAAGTGAAGCGATAGATGAAAGGAGAAAATAACGCGATCAAAATATGTCTCGCAATAATGATTATTTTTCACTGTTTAATCAGTGCAATTAATATATTATTAGTATAGCGAGTTTTTTAGCTCCTCTCAGTATTTAATAACTTCGTGACTATGCATATATCGCCATAGGAATTACTTTTGGTTCAATTTTCGAATTGAAAAGGCATATCCGACGACAGCACGACCGTCCGTATACTGACATAATAGAGACGTTCGCGTACGTGACGTGTAATTAAAGCACAGTCGCGCTGATTCTATGTGCGATCGGCATTTGTGCATGATCGTGTTCCCCCGTGATGCTGGCAATTACCGGGAGCTTAGAGCCCCGAAGTAACGCCACGTCGGTGCTCAAAGGTCGGATCCACCCCTGACCACCCCCTGATTTCATCGCGACGAGAGGGACACGTGTCACGTGCCTGCAAATATTCATATCCCCCTGAATACGGAACGAAAGGCCGAAGTCTCGGCGGAAGATGGGGGTAAACCGTAGCTTCGCGTTAGTGAAATTTGTCTGAAAGAGTCCCGGGTGGATTTACGATAGAACGATCTCAAAAAATTGACGCTTTTGAAATCTTAATACTATTATATATATGTATTACCAAGGTGAAAAATAGAAATTGAATTATAATTAAAAATATGAAAATAAGAATTAAAAATAGAAATAAAATGTAATATTATGTTATCAATTTTTCTTATTACTTTTCTTATTATCTAAAATATAAATTATGAAATTATAAGCTAACTGTAATCATAATAAGAAATTCTTAGTAAGTTCTTTTTTCATGCAAATGCGATAAAATTAATAACGAATTATTTAATTAAATTTTTTCAAGTATAGTTATTTATTTTTTAATTATACCATATTATTCCTGTCTATGGTTTATTAAACTATCACACACATGCAGTATACGCTTTTTTATGATCTTAGCCGATAACAAAACGAATGTGACGACGGGAAGTTCGGGTCGGTTTCGCATCATCTTCGAGGGGCAGGCGGGCCCCGACGCGAGGGTATACAACTCAATTGAACTCGAGTCGCTTTCCTCGAGCCCCGAATAAATCCCGATATAATACCCACTCGCGTTCAATTCGAAAACGACACCGAGCGCGGCCGAAATCAACCGGCGAGGCGCGGTGCCGGCATCAAATCCGGGGATGCGTGTTTGCGCATGTTTTACATCAGTGCCCCGTCTGTTTGCAGACAGTAAATTATGTCGCACAATGCCGGTCGAACCCCTTTCGCTCGCGGATTATAAAACGGGGAAAAACGGAAAGAGTTCCCGGATGCCCTTTTGTCGGCCCGTCATGGAGATCGTTGACACCTTAACCAGTCCTTATCCGGCCAACTGGAACACGCCTTTATTTCTACCAAGATAAGAGACGTGTTAAAGGACTTTAATTTTTCTTTTTCAAAAAAAGCGTCATTTCTTTATCATTAGTGCGTGAGAAATTCTTGATAATATAACCATAGAGAATTAGCTTATTTATAAATCAGATATTAGATACCAAAGAAGTACGTAATAATAAGGAGGAGTAATAACATATTTGTCATTTTTATCTTCCATGTGGGTCAAAATTTGAAAATCAATCCATTTCTGTGCTTTTAACTTTAAAATAAATATCACTCGATCGTATTAATATATACATTTGAATAAAAAATTCAATTTAATAAACTAAATTTGGGTTAAATTGAATGCATTTTCTTGAGTAATATTGTTTAACTTTATTTATTTAAATTAACGATATATTGAACAAAAGTAGCTCGATAAAAATAAAAATGATTGAAAATAACTGAAATTGGGTATAATTTTCGAGAACAGATACATCATGCATTTATGCAGATGTGCAATAACAACGAGATCACTTAGATAGATTGCAGGATAAGACCTTCGATTGCGTTTCGAGCTTGCGGTAGGCGTCCCCCTTAGGGGTTGCGTGGGGAGACGCAGCGAAATTCCGCGGGACAACGCTTTTATCGTGCCGAGGAATCCAATTATGCTGGACGCAGGCGCCGCGACGCTTCTCGGCGGCCATCACGACATCGCCATGGATACCAGGGAGGAGACGAGGAGGAGACGCCGTCGGCGATCAATACGACGCCCGCTGCTGCCGCCGCCGTCTCCACGTCGTGCGATTATTTTCGGTGTTGGCAAATTTTAGCGCCGTTAAAATTTCGGCATTTATGACGACATGTAATTCAGATTATTAGTTGCATCATCTGTTAAATTAAATAATATCTAAGTAAATTAAATTTTATTAAATGTTTTATTAAAAAAGTGAAAATTAAATTTGGCAGAATTGGATATGAATATATAAATTCACACAGAATTATTTAAATACTAAAAATCCAGTTTAACCGTTTAGGGCCTTTATCTTCGATTTGTGATGTATTCGCATTACGGTCTCAAAAGAGGTACTGTATTTATAATAAATATATTGGCTACTAATTTTATTTTATTAAATTCTATCGTATATAAAAGTAACCTTGCTGTAATCGATACATGTACCTATAAAGATTCTCTCTCCTTACACTCGCACAATATTCAAAAATTTCTTTAGTAAGGTTTGATATCACCCTAGCGAAGATAAAAATCAAAACATAAAACTGATGGACTTACATTTATCGTGCAACACAGTTTTCAAACTTGTTAATTGATTGCAGAACAGAGAAGAAGAAATGTACAAAACAATTGCTTTATTGCTGAATTTTTAAAGCGTGAATGAAAAAAATGTATAGGACGAAAAATAAAGTGTCAGTAAAGCTGCGCCATTGCTTATATTCAAATCTTTATTTTCGTCATGGCAAAAGAGTATACAAAACGAGTGCAAAGCATTTTTTTTTCATTATTTCTAAGAGCCTCAGATGAAGCACTATGTCGTACCAAAAACCCAGCGCTACTGAGGAGGTCGGAAAGGGGGCACCAGGGGGGACGCTGCTCTGACGTGCTCGTGCACATTAATAAAAATTTCACCGGTCGATGCGTCCGCACCATAGCGAGAGATCTCATCACGTGTGCGTGTCAGAGCGAATGCGTGCGGTACCCAGCAAGACGGAGCAGCCGTTAATAGGCGAGTCTTCCGGCAGGTAACTCTTTCAACGTGTACCGGAGCTCCCTCCTCGGACTCACTCTTCTTTTTCCGGACCGTCGCTCAGCGGGGCTCTCTTTACGTGTGCCTCCCCCCTTTTATTTTGATTTATTCGACGTTGACTCGCCTCGCCCTTTGCCGGGCTCGCGCCCCCTGTGCCGTATCCCAGTGCCCCCGTGAACGGATTGTGACTTACGCCAGCGGGACTTCACCGGAGGAAGGGCCTTTTTCTCTTTTGTTTAGCGTGCGTTAGCCCTTCTTCAGCGTTGATACGTTATAATAGACAGATGACTAAATGGATGTAACATTTCGTTTTATTGTTTTAATTTTAAATTTCAAAACTTTGTCGACTTTCTCTCTTTTTGTTCTCTGAATCTGAATCGGTAGATAAACACTGATATCAGTCCTAATCAGGGTTGACGAGAACCAATGTTTTTTTTTTTTTTTTT
>NW_017280416.1:14673-105761 GCF_001594065.2 Cyphomyrmex costatus | reverse complement strand
TTTGACGAGAAACAATTTTTTTTTTTTTTTTTTTTAGAATAAAACATTATGTTTCCTTTTAAACATATCTTTAATGCTTCAAATATACTTTAAACCGTATTAGATATTATAAAAACAACATATTTAAAACATTAAAAATATTGATTATGAGTTTTAAACCATTTTAAGCATGTTTTTTTACCAACCCTGTGGTCTTAATTATACCATTGTGTGTAATCAGTAAAGTCATAATGAAATTCAACTAGAAAGAAATCAATGAAATGTAGAATTATTATTATAACTATAATACTAATTAATCTTGCATTAGTGTATACATTTCAATGTATGTGGTACTGGAACTATCGTTCAAATATTGGTATTTTAATTAAACGTATTTATTACTGAAACTCCCTTTCTTTTTTAATTAAATTTTGTTGATTATCCAGTGCCAATAACGTTACTGGATAACCGGTGATTATCTATTAATTTAAATTTAGAGAGTGAACAAATTTTATTTAATCAATCAATTAATTAACTCCCTTTCAGTTTGTGGTAGTTTTGCCGTTATAAATCAATAATTGGTTCAACTTATATCACATGCAAGTGTCGCTTTAATTTTTGTGTTGTTGTCATATTTTTTTATATTATTTAATTTGTTGTTTGTACTTATATGGTATTAAATCTTTATTCTTATACTTCTGGCTAAACGAGTGGGCTCATGTAATATTGCAGCTATTTTGTTGGCGCTCCATTTATTGCTGGTACTGTTCTGTGACTGGTCGTGTTGTATAATAACATTAATATAGCAATAAAGATTAATAAAGATAATTAAAGAATAAAGATAGTGACGTAACACGCTTCGCAGCGTGCTACGTCGACGATCTCGTGAAAAGGGCCCGTCACAGTTTTCCCGATAAAGATGGAAATTCTTGGTGTTACCCTATCGCATTTACCGGGGGCGATGCGATGAACGGGTAACACATGTCTGTGAATACAGGCGGGGAGATAGAGACGATGGGGTTAGATTCGTACGCTTTTTACCCCAAAAATGGAGTTTAGCGTCACCGGTCCCGAGATCGTAAATCAAGCGGCGTAAAATCAATTACCACTTATCGCCTTGTACAATCGCGGGGAAAAAAATCACCCTGCGAACCTGTCGCCTCGTAATTTTTTTCAGGCAAGTTCTTTTTTTGCAATCGTCCAGATGTGCACATTAAATTCCGCACATTTTTGTACAAGTATAGAAAAATCAACAAGAAATCATCATGTTATTCCAACGTGAAATCTTAACGTGAATGAAGCAATGATTATTAAGTAATACTATAATTAAATCTTTTAATATGTATCAATAAATACTTAATAATAATTGTTGCATAAATAGAAATGTTGATAAGCAAGTCTGATTAATTAAATCTTTTGAAACGTGTGTGCTAGTTATAATTTCTCTTAAAATTAACTTATTTAATAGTTGTCAGAACAAAGAGAATAATTTGGAGCATCTAAAAATTTAGTTGGATATAAATCTAAAAATAGTTTTGTTGAATTTTTTTTGTTAAGATAATTATAATTAGGACACTCAATCTAATTGTTATAGGATATCAAAAATGTTTGCAAAATTGTTCATTATGTTTAAAATTCCTATATAATTCTTTTAATATAATCCAATAAAATTATTTTCAGTCTGTAGCTAATTTTTTAAACATTTTTTAATTTTTTAAATACAGCTAACTTTTTTAAATACTTTAGCAAAATCATTCTTTCCGGGCACATAAATAAAGACAGACATCATAAGAAATTTAAAATAAATGAAAAATAGAGTAACACGTAGTAAAAGAAGCAAAATTAAGTCTATTTCGAGAACACCGTCGGTCTCTCATGTATCGATACGTCCAAAGACATAAATCAAGATGCATCCTCAAAAGATACCGAAATAAGATACTCTCGCAAGGAAGGCCGTTCGCCGTTTCATCTCCGTGTCGATCAACGATCTTATCGATCTTGAAGTGCAATAGATACCCTTATTCTCTCCTTTCTTTTTCGAAAGCTCGTTCTAGGGTGACGCGTTCTTCCGGCGGGAGGGAAAGAAAAGGAAAAACGAACTGTAACGACGGCAACGATCGCCGATTTCTCGCGCCGTAAAACACGAGTCTTCTCGCTATCCTGCGCGTGCAAGACTCTCCGAGGCATTTTGAGACACAAAGAATACTATTGGGATATCTTTGAGAGCTAGCGAGTAGGAGGGAGACGAAAGCGTAATAAAAGACTTAAAGAAATATTTAATAATGTATAATAATAAGAATTTTAATAATAATAACAGAAACGGAAAATAAAGCTACTAAAAATAAGATTAATATACGAAAAGAATGATTTGTTAAATTATCAAAATAATTATGTAAGATGCTCAATCTCTGATTGCTAGAAATCAATATTTTTTTGTAGTATTATTCATCATGCTTGCGTTTCCTATATACGATATACTTAATCACTTTGATAATCTAACAAAATTGTTCTTTTTTTGTAAAATTCTTTGTATAGAAATAATCAGTTTTGATGGTGTAAAAAAAAAAAACGAGTTTTTAAATATCGAATGAACATATTTTGATGAAGTATTATATATGTCCTGTAAAAACCAACAATAATATATATAACTATTAGTTATAATTTCCTACTCAAATATAACTGTAATGTAACACATGTTGTACGTAACATTTATATTATTGAATAAAAAATTATAATTAACAGTTACGTTATCGTTAGTTGATGTTTGCTGGATAATACTATAAATTATGACGATAAGATATTTACAATCATTTATAAATCATAAATATATTTTTCCATTTGTGGCTTTTCAGCCATTATTGGTCGTTTTGACCATTGCCTTCTGTTTGCCTTTCCCAGATATACGTATAATCTGCCGATTTTCTCCCAGCGTTTTCGCGCCTTCGCATTGTCGCAGAACGGGTAAATAAAACCGGAGGGAATCCTTCGGGAATCCGCTTAAGTATCCCATTTTCGATCGCTGACGTTTTGACGTTTATCGGGTAATTTTGCGAAAGGGTGAACTGGATCTCTGACTATTTCCCAAGGATACATTTTGAAACGAGCATTTAATTTCTTAGGGATGCCATTTCTTATTTACAACGATAAATCAATATGAGTAATCGAATAGTCGGGAAGTGTTCAAAAGTAAGTATAAGACGAAGAGCATCAATGTGGTCAAAGTTAGAGGGGTTGGAATAAATCTTTTTTTACTTACTTTAATTAATTACCGTGATCTTTATTTCATCTCTGATAGCAACGTTGCTAATATATATTACAAATTAATTTTTATTATGTGCTTGAGTTGAAGTAAATATTGTATTGTTTGCTGAAAGAGAATTAAATATGGTTTTATGAATATATTTATGTGAGAAAGAGAGAGAGAGAGAGGGAGAGAGAATCTATATTTATCACAGCACTGAATAATTTCTTTGAAAATTTTCAATGTGATTTGGATTGCCGAAAGAATTTGATAAATTTTCAATCCGCTTCCTTGCAAATATAAAACTCTCTTTCATAAAGCTGTCAGCTAACACATATCGAATCAACGTTACTGATATCAGTTCAAGATTTGATTTCACAAAACACATTCCCCGAGCATCTCGAGAACTACCATCCGCTTGTCGATCGAAATCTCGTCATATCTGTAGTGCAACACATGCACATAAACGGGAAAAAGAGAGGTGCGCAAAAAAACTGTTTTTAAACGCGCTGCACGAGGAGCGGATTAGCTTTCTCTCGATCGCTCGGCTTTCAACGTGCTTGTTTGAACCTTCGGCGAGGAGGAGGAGGACGCGGGGGTGCAACCGGAGGGATCGAGGGCACGCAGAACTCCGCGCTGCATTCATCTCGCTTTTAATCCGCTGATTCCGCTCTCGGCGCATGACGACGCTGCGCGTCCCCGGCTCCGATTCGGTGCCATTCTCCTTTTCTACGTCCTTCCTCGATGTTACGAGCCATTCAATTCGAATACTGGGATCCCTTTCAGGGAATTTGTAACGCTATCCCTGTTTGCCGACAGGACCCGCCCTGGCCGGCGTTCGTTCGTTCATTCGTCCGTTTCTTTCGATCGTTCGCGGGACGCTCGCGGCACGAAGGTACCCACGCATCTCTGTGCACGTAATTGCCGATTAACTTCTCCAGTGTGTTGTAAAAGATTGCACCCCGCGGGTTTATATCACAGTTAGGCCGGGATTAGGGAAGGAAAGTTGAAATTTCGAACTTTTAAACCGCTGTATATTGAGAAATTATACCCTGAGAGAAAGATCTCTAGTATTTTTTAATTATAATTACTCAATTCTGATTACTAATAATCATAATTATGGTAATGTAATTGCCATAATTAATTATTATTACTTATAGTTTCGATAATAATTATATGTATAATTCTAACAATAAATACATCGAAAAATTTTGATTTCTGAACTTTTATATTAAATGTAAATATTTATATTTATTTCCTTGACTCCAAGAATAAATCACAAACTAATTAAAATTGTCGACATGAGCCGCAACAGTTATTAGCACCGAAATATTAGTAATTATTATTTGAGCGGATATCAATTTAATTTAATTATTAACGAGTTATATTTGTTCGAAAAGGATAAATTGTAATTCACAGCTATACAGACGTTTTAACTCTAATTCAAATTCTCTTCGATACAATAAGATATGAAATAAATAGACACAATTCCGATCCCTTTTCCAATACAATCAATTTAATAACATTTCTGGTCAAACCGTAAATATTATGTAATAAAGAGGTAATTAGGAAGAGAGATGCGAATTTGAAAAGTTAATAGCAATATCAGCAGAACGTTTATTTCGCAAACGTTGAAAGTTTTCCTTATAAGTACTGATTGGATTAGATTTTTAGATTTAGAGGAATAATTCTATCGCAGTACAAAAACAATTTCTAACAGTTGCAAATTAAACATTTTGATAAATGCAATTGATATTTTTCTTATACTTAAAAAAAAATTCCACAAAAAGATTTGGACTTACTTTTAATTCTTGCTTCATGAACATTTTTGCTCTAAACCTATCACATAAAAAATACGTTTCTTCTCAAAACGAAAGCACGGCGTTTATATATTTGCACTTGTATTTTTCACGGTTGAATGATATTTTACGATGGAGAAGTTATGCAATTTCTGAAGTAGGAAACAGATCTGTCACCGCTTATTGATCCACGGAGAGCTATATAGCGTGTCGTTTTCCGCGACTTGTAGATCCTTCCCTTGGTCGAGGATGTAAGGATATATCAATTGACGTTCACAAGTCCGATGGACGGGGCACTCGAGCATACCGAGTAGGTAACGTGACGTGGATGTATCGATATTGATACGTGGCGGCGGCAGCCAGTGATCGATAGGCATTCGCCGTCTCTGATCCGTGTAATTCGCGCGCATAAGAGGATACCGGGCGGACGCATTGTCCGACTGTCGGCTCCTCCGTTTGCGGATCTCTTCGACGTATGGGTATCCCGCTTGCGCACTTTTGGAAGTCCCAGAAACGGGGAAATGTGCGGGGAGAGTATAACTGCGGTAGCTACCTGCGGGCCCTCCGATTTTGATAGAGGATACCCCACCGGCACTCTCTCGGACCCACGGCTTGGTTCCGGCTTCCGTCACGCGCCTCGGACACGAAAACGCGTCGAATCGCGATTTTACGCCAGTGGTCTCATAATAAGCGGACACGAAAAGAACGTAGTGTGAAAGAGAAAGAGACGAGTCTATTCTATTCCTGTCAGAATAAGGCAACATCGAATTTTCTTATGCACGTTAGTCCCCGCATAAAATCATCTGGAAAGAGAATTACTCACATACGTCAGTTAATTTTTTTATATATTTTAATTTTGTCGTGATTTTTTAAAAAATTAGCAATATAGTTTAAAAAAATATTTTATTTTACGATGAAAGCTGCAAAAAATTGGTTTTAAATCATCGAGAAGAAGAGATTATTTAAGAATAACAATTCTTCTTGATTTAAAAAAGACTAATTAAAATATATTTTTTAGTGGGGGCGAATATAATCTTATTTTATTATGCAATAATGTGGATTACATAATTTAAGGAAACTTATATAATTATGACACAAATTCCTTTAGAAATTTTTAAGTCTGAATTTAATGTTACTTATTTAATCTTTTGGAAAAAAGATAATGCACCGAAAAAAAAGACTAAATTTTAATGAATATATATATTTGTTTGAATAGTACTATTTAATTATTTACTAAATATAAATATATATTCACTGAATACATAAAGAATTATTAATTTGATTTAAATATTATTTTTTTAGTAAATATTTATATACTGTAAGTAAATACTTAATTAGTATTAGTCAAACAAATCTATTAAATTTAATAAACTTTTTCAGTGAACCGAATACTTACTAAAACAAAGCAAGTTAATTTTGTTTTTTAAGAATTTCCCATAGCTCTTATTGTCGTTCCTTTTGAAGAAGGCTGAAGAGGGAACGTTTTGCTCCGACAACGTCATGGATCCCAGGGTGCGTATATCGAATCCAATGCAATGATTGAGAGCGAAAATCGTGAAGAAAAGAGGCTAGTTGACGCGAGAATGAACGCGAGGGAAAGATTGAGATGAGAGAGAACTGAAAGACGAGAGTAAGAGAGACGCAAATCCTAAAGGACGTCTAAGGTGCAACGCGTAGGTGCAACGACGCACGTTGTTCATCGCGGATTGAATGATGACGTTACGTTTCAATTCGGAGGCAGGGGGAGGAGAAAAGAAAGGTGGCGAAGATCGAAAGTGAATCTGGCAGGTAGCAGTCCAGTTTAACGGCTTTAACGGCGTTTCAGAGATGCCATTTACACCTCTCCGAAAGCGTCGTCGACGACAGGGGGTTGCAACGTCGCCCTCGGCTCATTGTCGGGCCCCGCTATGCCTATATGTATACGGTAGCCATTGACGAAGTGACTTCCCGTCACGCCAACTGCCCGTTCTCTTTCTCTCCATCTGTATCTACATCGTTTCTCTTTCCGTTCCATCTGCACTGTCGCGTGGTGTGTAAAACGCGATCGTACAGCTCCGCGTGGGACTTCTGGCCGACCTATATACGATGAAAGAGAAGACGCGATGAAAGAGGGATGTATTTGTAAAGAAATAACTTTGTGAGAATTTATTTGGAATGTATAATAATAATTAAGATAGCTACTTATTTTATTTAAAATATTACACGAGCCTTGAAACATTTTTTTAAACAACGTTCGAAATTATGTTGTTAAAAAGTCTATAAATTCTTAAATTCTTTTTTATCTTTGATAAAATTTTTGAAAATAAGAGTGGAGGGTGAGGGTATACAATAAATAAATATTAATATTGTAACATTGTTCCATGCAGCACAATGATTTTATAATATTAGAACTTCTTAATAAGGATCCAAACCAAGGATCAAAAATAAGAAAAAAAAAAACGGTACAAATAAATCAATCGTATCTAACACACCAACATCCTGTGTACAAGACTCGATAAGGCAATGCACTTCCACTTATTCGCTGATTAGAATAAGAAGAAATGCTTTGCTTTATCGAGTTTTGTGTACACAGGATATTGGTATGTTAGATACGATTGATTTATTTGTACCGTTTTTTTCCCTTATTTTTGATCCTTGGTTTGGATCCTTATTAAGAAATTCTAATATTATAAAATCATTGTGTTGCATGGAACAATGTTACAATATCAAGAGTAACAAATTATAATCGTTCTTTATATTTGAAAGTAATGGTAAATGAAAATTTGAAAATTAAGATTGCGAAGAATATCAAATGTTGGCGTTTCGTCCCGGCTTCCCTACTACTGGACTCATCAGTAAGGTAATCTAGTAGGAGCCTACCTTAGACGCCTGGGAGAGATATTAGAAAGAAGTTCTATATAAACAAATACTCATGTATTTCGGCACTTGCGAGAATTGGCATGAGTAACTATAGACCTCTGTTGGCTAGTCGACGTAGTGATATATTCTTCACAAATGTTCTTAATATTTAAATAATTAATTGAAGCGCATTTTTCAGGCCGCGCGATATAAATATAATGAAAGATAATACTAATTGACTCGTGTAATGAAAATCGATTTTCATCACACGAGTCAATTAGTATTATCTTTCATTATAATAAATAAATATTTAAAATAAATTTGTTTTATTATAGTTATAAAGTACTCTTGCAACCATTCAATTTTCATTGTAGAAATTTTTTTCTATCTCTTAAAAAGAGATTAAAAAGAGAAAAGGAGGATCCACCCCCATAACATGCGACTCAGCACGTATAAAAAAATATGTTATGGCGGCCCGCCACCAGAGGTCCAAGGAAGAGACTCGCGCCAATTCTAGCATTTATTTGAGACACCCGAAATCCTTTCTTATAGAACCTCGATCTAAGACTCCCCCAGGCGTCTGAGGCAGGCTCTCACTACGATGCCTTACTGACGAGTTCAGTAGTGGGGGCCGGGACGAAACGCCGCGGTAGATGACAATATTTCGCATAGGCTCACAAGGAGCCAAAATGTGTCTCTTATTTTTATCTGTAGAGCTACTAAGAGCTCATTTAAATCGGAGAGATACACTTAGCTGTTCCTCCTGTGAGGTAGGATTCTGTGAATCAGTCATCTGCAAATCCGAAAACAACTTGATTCGAGAAACGAATAACCTCGGACAAAAGTGGAAGAGGCCTGTAGATGTCCTATGCTCCACATGAGGAGATAAAGGGTCATCATCATCATATGCAAAGATAATTATTTTTTTGAAAGCCAGCAATAAATTAATTGTAAATAAAGAGACGTTAGGAATAAGCGCGGAAAACGATGCATAAATTATTATCAAGTTTTTAATTACACATTAAACACAGTCAAACATCATAATATTAACATGTAATACATTTCGGTTCAACTTTGCTCAGTTCAGCTATTTCTCGCGTGATTTCTTAAAATTACTAAATTCAAATATTAGAAATGTTTGTAATAATACACCATTATCTTCTGTAAATTTTTCATATTATATCAAATCAAGGAAGGATGTACAAAGCTAGTTAAAGATCCATATAAGTAAATTCTCAAAAACCCAATTATTTTTAACTAAATAAATGATTGAGCTTTCTATAAAGATTAAAGACAAAATTGTTGTTATATCATATTCTCAAAGAACACTATTAATACTCATTATTTAAGTCGCAACTAATTAAATTTGTATGCTACTTTATTTTACCGACCGTCTTTAATTTACGACTTCAGAGCATCATTATCCCGAATCGCTTACAAAGTAAAAGAAGAGAAGGCGCCTTTCACAAGGAGAATTTTGAGGCCCGAAAAAGGCCCCAAGGAAGAGCGGACTCGCGCGAAATTTAGCACCTAGAAGACAGTTACGAGGCGCATCGGGCCGCGGACGAGTGAAGAACGCTAATTTCACAGTCGTTTAAACGACGATAACTCAACGAGATTTACAACGCGCGCTGGAGGATTTCCAGCACGTGTAGGGCCTGCGGGACCCGAAGCTTGACATCATATTCCATTAGAACCGAAACCGGCCGCGGTTCTCCGCCTCGATTTTACGATCGTTTCGTCGTCAAGACGATAGAACCTTTTTACATAATACTGCAAATGTTGCATCTATTTTTAAATGCAAAAACATATCTGGACAAAACAACGACCGAGACTTATTAAAGCCTTTCTACATTTATCCTTCTACATCCTACAATTAATAAAAAAGTATTTATCTTTTTTAATTTTAATTTTATTCAATTTTTAATATAAAAATATATGGAAAGTCGTATTTATTATTAGAAGAGCAACGAAGAGAAAAAATTAATTTATCTTTGTGCTGCGTTGAAACTTAAAGCTCTCGTCTATTAATTTCCAAGAAATACATAAAAGTCAACAAAAATCGAACTTTATTATGATTCTTAATATCAATAAATAGTCAGATCTTGTAAGAAAAATCATCATTTTGACATTAAAATAAAATTATTTTAACTTTCTCTTTACTTGTTGTGTTTCTTGAATTGTAGTGAAAAATACTATTTTTATTTTAATGTTTTGCAAGAATTTTTATTACGTATTTTCTTGTTTTTAATGTCATCAATCTGAAGATCTCTGTAAATAATTAGAAATCTAATGCTCCGTCCACAACCTTGCTTTAAGTGGACGTAAGCATTAAACTTTAAGCGCTAGGTGATGTCGTATCCGCCCTTAAACTTATTTTAATTCGTAAAACACAAGTTGTAACAAAATCGGCAATTCCCATTTCTTAACGCTAAATAAGATATGTGCATCAATCAATTTTCCCAATGCACTGGGAAAAGAATCTGTTTGCATCAATTAGAATCCTGATCGAAAATGAACAAACCAGAATTTTCTGGGTGAATCTATTATAATCCTATAGTTGAGATAAGCAGAATTCTGCTTAATATGATCACAATATTTCAATTTGTTTAATCAAAAATTGTTCACAGTGTATAATTATAAACTAATAGATAATACAAGTTTTCAATTTTCAGCTTATTTTGTACCGTCGCTGAAAAAGAACGAAACGATTCACGACTCGTCGTTGGGCTCGTATCAGAAATAGAAGAATCCTCTCGAAAGTGTCTCGAGGCCGCAGGCTCGACGCTCGTAGAATAACCCCGTGATCGCGTCACTTCCGATATAAGTCGCACAAATTCCCGGGACACGTGGCCGATGTCGCGGAAAAGACCCGGGCTTTCTCGCAAAGCGGAAGAAAGTTCCGAGGCTCCGCATCGTGGATATATCGCCGCTGCCGCCGTGCCACTGCCGCCGCTGTCGGTTTAACGAGCAGATTCCAGACGGCATCGTCCAAATAAACAGTACGCCATACGCGCCCCCGCGGCTTTTATTATCGACGAAAACGACAATTTTATTGACGAAGACGAGGACTGTTTGGACCAACCCGGGCGAGCTTTGCTCCGCGGACGTAAAGTAAAGCGCTTTGACGAGTGCCGACAACATCTGACGACTGCCAACAAAGGCCAGAGAGATACTCAAGTCGATGCGATGTCTCCATCGTACAATGATTTCTCATCAGTTAATCAGTAAGCTGATTTTGATCTACACCAAGAAAAATGGTTGAGTAATGTTTATCTTACTAGACTAGTAAAAGTATTTTGGCTACTTTTGCCGAATTTATGATAAATTAACTTTATTTATCTAAAAGTATAAATTTTGGAGGTGTATATTTATCTCTTATGTCCGTTACCAATTATAAGATTAATTTTAATTTTATTAGTTCAACTTATTTTTCATCTCTCTTTATCTAATTCATAAAACTAGAAAAAATGAAAAGTAAGTTAAATTGAGATTAAAATTAATTTTCATTGATAGAAAATGGACTTAGAACATAATATGCGAACCTAAATACAAAAAGCTACAACTGAATCTTTCTTACTGATTGAGCTTAAGAGTAAGATCTAAATTAAGCATCTAATTGAGAAAAAAACGTCGATAGAAGGGTGCGAGAAGTTGCACCTTCGACCTCCCATGGCGAACAAAACTGATCCATCAGACTGGACGATGTCCACTTCTCGCAATTACCACGATAACAAAAATTGGCGGTGCGTCCGTGTCAGGATGGGCGGTGGTCGGTCTCACTCAGATTTTTCATCCCCTTTCTTCCCCCTCATTTCAGCTTTTACCTGATATTACGTTGAGTCCGCTTCTTTTTTCTTCTCCGAGCAAAAGACGCAGCTGCGCCGCATTTTTCTGAGCGCCATAGGATTTAATTGACAGAAGGGGTCTCGCCACGGGGCAACCTTGTATCCTGCACCTTCCGCGCCACCACCCTTCCGTGTCGCCTTCCCCCTTCTTATATATATATAATTCGATCAAGCGCCCTGTTGACGCGCCCTGACACTGTTGACATTTGGTTATTTTGACGTCACGCTGCGAAACATCGTTGATTCAACGAGAAATAGCGAGACAGGACGAAAGACAGAGAGAGAGAGAAAGACAGCAAAGACCTTTTTGTCGCTCGAACAACCCTTCTGGGCCCTCGTGTTTCGAGGACCACCCGCTGATGGACCGAGCTACCGTTTCGATCCATAAACGAGACGTGAAGGCGCCCTGAAATTAACGAATCCCAAAGAGAAGTCAAGTTCAGAAATTGTAAAAGGTCTACAAGTTTTCGATATCACCATTAGATGATAGTGTCAAATACAACCATTTGGAAACCAAAAAAAAGAATGAAGAAGACTAATGGATTCGCAATGCTCTTTGAAATTTTACTTTCTTTGTATTTCCTATTTTGTGACTCACTTGAGAGGTAAAGCCACTCTAGAATTTAAAAAAAAAATGTTTTTTTTTTTCTTTTAAAGTACAAAAGATATTTAAAACACCGATGAGAATAAGCCATTTACGGTCAAGCAGGATATTGAATACTTCTATTATAATTTTCGAATTTATATACTATGAAGTAGATCCCTAAATGCGCGCCGAAATTTCTTCAGACTTACAACGCAAACTAATGAATTACCGCAGTATACTATCACGAGTTAAATTAACAATTTTTTGATGCTCATTGCATTTTGGATTATGATAATATGTTGAATGATCTATTAAAGTTTATGAATGACATATTTAAATAAATCTATAAATACACGTTATTATGATGAACGCTTTTACCGTTCTATTTTGTGTTCAATAGATAATAAGGTAGAGATTATTGTTAATTAATTTTTATACTTATGAGTAGGGCTGAATAATGCAGCTGAAACATGTAATGTTAATTGAAGTAAAGTTTATTCTTTGTTTGTAGTATCTCAATTCTATTATTTAAATATTTAAGAAAGTTTCTATTTATCAGACTCTTACTAGTCCTTTTGAATTACCATACATAATTGTTGAAATATGATTTACGAATGTAGAGGCTTTTAAAACGTCGCGCAACGCGAACGCAATATATAAAAACGCAGAAAATATTCGAGAAACGTTACTGGATATTTTTCTCCCGCGCGGCAAGAGCATTCTACAATTTTACCGTTAATCACAAACGGATGAATCGCTACTTTCATCGGTGAAAAATCACGCGGAGGTGTGCGAACGATGACACCGATCTTTTTCATGAACCCGCCCATGCAGGCGAGACGAATGCGAGACGATTATAAACCATCGGCACGAGTCATCTCGCGTACAAAAACCCGCTCGCCGTTTTCCGTCGAATTTATATAGCTAGACTTTCACCCTTCGACTGCGTACAAAAGAAAACGGAACGGTATTTGATCCAAATGGAGCATCGAAATACTTTTCGGCAATAAATCCCATAAGCGCCGTGAAATCAAAAGTAAACTATTCTTTGACGAAAATACCGTAAAATATTGACTATTTGTTTGACGAATATCGTAAAATAATTAAAAATTTATGCTATGACGTCACTATGACGTCCAAAGAACTCGTGATTTTTCACATTATATTCATCATATTTTGCGAAGCAATTTTTACCTATCGAAAGTTTTTCCTCAACCTATTTCTTAACTTTGCTACTCTGTTTGGATTTGTTTGATTAAGAATTTAATAAAAGGAAAATTTCAAACGCGCATATAAACTTGTTGATTAATTTTACTAATATTTTATTTTAAAGCTTTTTTTCTAGTATATCATAGCTTTATCTGTTAATACATAATAAAATCTCTTTTTCGTGTGAAAATTTTTTGACCATATTGATTGTATAGTAAATTTAAACAGACTAGGAAAGTCAATATTATTTCAAATTTTATAAATATATAATATTTTATATACATATGTAATTATACTTTATTTATAAATATAAAATTTATAAAGTAAAAATACCGTAAAAAGTCCTAGCATTCGGAAAAAGCGCTCCTAAGCGGACGAGAGATGGCACTTAAAGTGAGGGGGTGCATCACCTGGTAAGACCATCCATCACGAGTCTAGAAAAAGGGGAGAAAGGCACCGGACGAGAGCGAGGGAGGCTGAGCAAAAGGGATGCGTCCGCAATTTGTACTCGTCACGTTTCGCGCTGGCGTTTTCTAAGAGCCGAAAGGGGTTGCAGCGGGGGTTGCAGCTTGTAACTTCGTTATACGTCGAACTGTATATTACCATCGACTGTCTCCTCGGCAACGCGCGTAGGTCCATTAACTCCTCGTTGTAGGATATTAACGTTTTGTATATCGCCCAGAGCGGAAGGGAGGGAAGGAGGCGGTTGAACTCGTAAAGCACACCCGGTGTATAACCGCCCACATGGATTCTTCCCGTTATGCGAGCTTCCTTTTGACCCTTGCACCGTCAAACGAAAGGGTCCGACGCAACAGTTCGAGCTACCCCTTTAGAAGGAAAAATTAATCCTAAAGTCGTGGAAATCAATCTTAGAACGATTACAAATTTTTAATTTAATCTGATTTAATTTAGTTTATAGGTACATCTTACGTTTTACTTAAATACAATTTTCTTCAAGTTTAATTTAGATGAGTCAAATAAATTCGATTTATTACATTTGACTTATTCGAAAAAATCTATAAATTTAGCTTTAATTGAATTTAACTTAGATTAATTAACGTGATCAAAAATAAAAAATAGAACTGTAAAAGTCAAAATGTAATTATCTAAGGAATTTTAATGATGCTTTGTAATCTATGGTGTGTAATTCGACATATAAGTTTTATAAAAGTTTGTATTTTGAATTTAAAAATTTATTTAAAGATTATTTATTTAAAGATAATTCCTTGCTTGTTTATAATACCGACATTACAATATCACATTTGTTGTTTTCAAATTTATTTATTATATACGATATGCGCGGAAGAGAATGCATTTTCTTGTTTTACGTCAGATAGAATTTTTGTCGTCTACTAATGAGAAAAGGGTGACAAAACGCGCTGCCATTTGGACGTTTTAATATAGGTATAATTGAAGGACACGTAAGGGGGCTGATTACAGATGACGCGAAAAAGACCGGTTTTGCGGCACAAAAGTAGAGCAAAGACAATGGCATACGACAAAGCCGACAGTGATTAAAACGGGAATTAGGAAATTAACGCGGGCCCCTAGCACCCTAATCGCGCTATTATCGTCTTTATAGTAGCACGTGTCGCTTGAACTGTCATTCTATATCACGAATTTCTGAATAGTCAGCTTTGTGAAAGTCCGCACTGCAAATCCAAGTGTGTAAAAAAATGAATATTTAATATATATATGTTATTTAGTTTTCCATGTAAAGATGACATACTATACATTTAAATATATAAATCCGTATTTGTATAACTATATAGTATAGTTTGTTATTTTTATACAGGAAACTAATTGTACATGTATGATATATTGAAATCATTTTTCTACAGAACTTACTGCAATATTACTGCCATCTTGATGTAATATTGCTGCCATATTGCTGCAATGCTGCTGTTATAGAGGTTTTTATATACTTGAATTGCAGTGCAACTGCACTTGCAGTTGCCATGGCTCTTATACTGCCAAATCCAAATGTGTAAATGTGACTTCAATATATGTATCTATTATTTAGTTTTTTTGTGTAAAAATGGCACTATACTACAGGTTGAAATGTATATATCCATATTTGTATACAGTATAATTTATCATTTTTACATAGAAATTTAATTATGCTCATATACACGTATGTATGATTTAAGACATTTTTTACACTTGCATTTGCAGGCTTAATTCAAATTCGAGCGCTTTAAAACTTTGTTTTCTCTTGACTTGGATAATTTGTTCGTTCTACAGCACTCCCCTAAGTAATCTGAAAGATCCCCGGAGGATCAATGAATCGGTCGATCAATCATCCGTGCGTCTTCTTGAGCGTGTGCCGCAGCCGGAAATAGAAATCCCGCTCTTGCGCCGCTTTCGGCTCCGATCATGTTTGTACAAGCTGACCCTCGTAGACCTCTGCCGTAGAGAAGGTCCTCGAAAGGTCCTGGAGAGCTCCTCGAGAGTAATCGAGGACGCAGATGTTTATTTTGACGCGTCGACCTCGCGACTTCTCGAGTGACTTTTCGTAAACGGGTCCGACGGCGAGAGGCGCTCGCTTGAAATGCCGCGAATCATTATAAGATTGTGCACTGTGAGACAAATTTCTTGAAAATGAATATGTCAAAAAATTATGATTATATTAATTACAATTCTGGTTAACTTTATTAGAATTATAATAAATAGTACACATACATCACATCTACGTAGTTCTTGAAACATTGCTAACTTAACAGTTAAAAGTGCAAGCAGTGTGTCAGTAAGATTAATATTTACGCTGCTATGTTAAATTGGTCTCCTAACAAAATATTTATAACGATTTGCAAATCCGGACAAAAACAGAAAAAAATTCCAAATATTATTGAAAGTCAAGGAAAATCTTGAAATTCTGGAAAGTAGAGAAATGTTATTCTTATATAATAAATTCAGACAAATGTATTTAGAAGAGAAAATTATCATATTAATTTTTGGAAGCTATAAAATTAATCAATACTTAAAGATATATAAATAATAAGAAAGAGAAGAGAGAGAATAAATAATAATTAGCATAGAAAGTTATTTTTAAAAGAAAATTATTTAAAAAAATGTACAATGTTCGCTTACATTGAAATGACAGAACAATCTAATTGCAAGATGCAAATAAGTTCTTGAAATCGAGCCGACCAAGATAAAATGAAGTAGCGAAGCGCTGTCGAACATGGTCCACGGGCTCGTCTCGAGTCGATTTGAACGTAACGGCTGAGTAAATTTGTGCGTCGAGAAACTGGAGGGATGACGGAGAGGAACACGGAGGAGGATAAGTAAAAAAGAAGGAGGCTGCGAGGAAGGCGGGGTGACGGGGGGACCTGGGAAGGCGAGGAAGCCGTTGAGGCGCGATCGGCGATGTTCCCTTTGTGCGGTTTCGCTCGCCGTCGCGGATCGAGGCAAGTAAGAGAGAAAAACCACGGGAGGAAAAGAGGCAGAGAGAACGTCTTGCAGCGAGAAAGAGCGTTCTCCATTGACGAAGCCAAAGTAACCGTGTAATCGAGACCGGCCATGGCGCAGTTTCTGGGTCTTTTCTCTCCTCTGTCTTTTTTTTTTTTTGCCAGTGCTTCCTGCCATCGCGAAATTCGCGTTCCCAGCACGCTCGATTTCGCACGATCAGCGTGACGCGCGGAATTTTTCCGGCGGACAGACGAGGAGGAAGGAGGAAACAAGAATCTCACACGTGTTTCTCGACAATTATCCTTGTTTTCATTTCATTTTTATAATTATAAATTCTATGGATGAGAAGGCTTCTTTAAAATTACTTAAAGAGAGTCAATCTCGATATTTTCCAATATAGATAAACACAGATATATCTTTTTTTTTTATTTTTTTCTTGACGATCATTGTTTAAAGACAAAATTATAATAATTACTGCTTAAAGATCGAATCCTCTTATAATAATTAATAGCTCGATATAGGAAAGTCATGTAATTCAAATACGATGTATAATATCTTAGCAGCCCATGTTTTTGTCTCGTTATTAGAAATCTTTCTGAGAAGCTAGTTTAATGCGTAGTCGTAAAATGTAATTACGTCTTAAAAATAACTCGTAATGTAATCTGTAATTAATTTAATTAGAGCTTGTAACACGTCTATTTAACAGATATTGACCTAGGAAGTCGCCGCGTCGTCAGAGAGCCGGTTCTATTTTTTCTCCTTTCCTTGCTTTTTTCCACCAGTATCGATTCAAGGCGGCGTATAATTCGATATCGATATCGCAACCTGATATCCATCAGTCGAGTTGCTCGTCGACCACGCGCGTCGTCGATTCCCTGTATAACGTTTCCACGCTCGTCTAGGTGTAACGGTACGAACTCGACAGAGCCGGTTACCCCGTCATGAATTAGCTGATTCTTAACTCTCCCTCTTCCCAAGTATCATACCGTATTTTCGTAACATTAGTCCTGGCGCAAGTCTTATATCTCAATTATTATACTAAATTTCGAAAGCGAAAAGTGCGACAGAGAAAATATTTTATTTATCTATTAAGAGATAATTTATTATAATAATATTTGTTCTAATACTTCGAAAAAAGAAACGATACAATCCTATACAGCACAAATTATTCCAGTAAAAATATTATATAAAATTAATTTAATATCATATGTTGTTCAAGATAAGTGAATATGAAGCCTGTTATTCTTTTTAGCTGAACTTATTCTTGTACGGTTCATCTCTTTTTCTTTTCTCTCCATGTTGGAGAGAAAAAGAGAAAACATGAACCGTGCAAGAACTAAAAAAAACAGATCTACGTTTTGACTATATAGTTTTCTTCAGTTCAACAGTTTATAATATTAAAAATTACATTGAAAGAATATATGAACTAGATTATGATAAGATATTTCTTATATGACAATTTAGATATTCTTAAGCCTATTCTACGATATGCATTTCGTTTTCTGTTTCTTGCTTTTTGCTCTTATCCTGCTTTTCGTTTTCTATCGCCCAAGATAAAAGTTAACTTTGAAAGAAACACGAAATACGTAATAAGAAATATCAATAAAATTATCAATAAAACAGTTGCAAAGAGAGAAGAAAGCAAGAAATGAAAAGTAAGAAACAAGAAATGAAGAACACATTGTAGAATAGGCTTTAAACTGTAGTAATTAAGCTCTTTAAATTATTTCATCGACAAAGGAAGTTTCTGCTGCCATTCCTGACCTTTTTAATGGCAAACTGCCCAACGTGAAACAGGAGTTTGACAGGAGTCGGGCAGTTCGTTCCAAGGAGCACGTGCTAGTCGTTTTCGCTTGTACGCGCGCGCTCGCCAGCTGCAAATTTCCTGGAGAAGTGCACGCGTGCACGGGGAGAACACACGGCCCATCTGGCGCGTGCGTGACCTCCTTGAATTATCCTGACAATTTTCGTTGCAGTCCAGCCTCCGCGCGTATCCTTACGCAGTCTTTCTGCTCCGGTCGGTAGAACCATGATGTAAAAAAAAATACAATACTGAGAAAAATGTCTGGTTGAATTAATTTGAATTCTCTAGTTAAATAAACTAGAATTATAGTTAAGATGACTGAAATCGTAATTGATATATTCAAAATCTTCAGATTCGTCCATTTTAATCAGACATTCTTATCTTAGTCAGGTATTGTATTGCATATAATGGCAGTTGAATACAATTTTGGAGAAAATTTCTTAGTGAAGATAAATTTCTAATAGCTCTTATAGTGATTTATAACTTTATATTTTAAGTCAATTCATTTTTTAATTGGTCATCGACTGCGCATCTTGAAAGTGAAACGCTTTATATTCCTATTATGAGTAGAGCGAGGTACTAACGGATCAGAGCCTTCGAAATGGAACTGATCAGTATTGGTTCTTTTAGTACGATGATTGGAATTTAAATGTAAGAAAGATTTAATTTTTAATTTACACAAAAAAAACAATTTTTTGAAGCATCTAAAAATTCAGATAGCTCTGAAAATAATTTTCTTGGACCATTAAATAATTTTGTAGGAAATTCAGGCATGATACTTTCTTAAAAAAAAAAACATGTAGAGCGAATATCACTCTGAAGAATAAAAGCTTATTCTTAAAGATTAAAGTTAAGCTTTTTTTAAAACTGGCTGTATTTTTATTTTTTAGAGTGAGAGATTTAAAGATGCCGCGTTCCAGAGATTTAAAAAGTAAACATTTAAAGAAAAATATAGTAGTGATAGTAATTATAGAGCTGATAACCATGCAAGTTTTGTATATAATAAAATTAACATAAATAGTTGAATAAACTAGTTTATAGTGTAATAACTACAAAATAGTGAACTGTACATTAATTTTATATATAAATTTACCCGGTTGTCACTTTTATAACTGTTATAACTATGTCTCTTTTTCTTTGAATGTAAAAAATTTTGATATTCTAGTAATTAGTTTGAACGTCTTACCTAATTATTTTGATGGTCTAACAATTATTTTCAGATTAGTATCTTGCTAACTTGTTACATACTTCAGTAAAACCGTTCTTTCGTCTAATGAGATTGTTTGCTCGATCAGATACTCGCTTAATACAATATTATTACATAATTTCATAATTTATAATTGAGGAAAACGAAAAAATCTTTCATCAACAAGACTTATGATTATGTATTAAATGTTTTACATAGATGAACGTAATATAAACGCCTGCTACCTTTGTTCGTTTCTAAAAATATTCGCAGCCTCTCTCAGATTGAATCTTCTCGCGACTGAGAACTACCCCTCTCTCTTCGAAACGGGACCCTATCGATTAACTGTGCCCTAGGCGGGTAGTCCCGCCCTTCCGCCCCGTTCGCATCTCCCCGCGAAACCTTTCTACCCTCCGGCCACCCCTTCTCAGCATGCCGAAAAGAGACGGAGGCGCTGAGTGTCACAAAAATAGAGACGATGGGGTAGCTGGCCACCCTTTGGCCACGCCGACCAATCACACCGCGAGCACGCCCAGTGACGTCACCCTCGTACCCCCTACCTCGTGTTCTCGTAATTAGCCAATCCGATCGCAGGGGGTGAATCGACTCACCCCTTGGCCGGATTACATTTACAAGCCAATGATTTTTGCAACGCGATTTGTGTGTGCGTGCATGCATGCGTGCGTGCGTGCGTATGTCCAGATTGCAGACGAAGAGACAAGAAGGGCACAATAGTGCCACCCTTCGTGCTCCCTCCACCTCTTTCTACCTCCCTTTTTTCTTGTTATGCGAGATGCTTTGTCCCTCGCGTTCCCTATTTACGCCCGTTCCTGCCTTTTTACTTTGGCGCTCTGGAATATAGCTCCCTCGATTCTCCCTCTCCCCAATCTTCTCTTTTCGGGGTCCCTTTTCACTCTTGGTGTCTCGCTGCAGATATTATTTACATGACAAACGTCGCCGATCTTCGCCGTAAACGCAGATCGCGTGCATCGAGCGCATCGCGTGCACGCTTGATCCTGGTGAGGGATATTTTCGTCCGTCTGTAAGATCGCGTTCGCCGAAATTTCGAGATGGAGGTTTTCTTTTGGGAACAGAGTCCGTGAAATTTGTCGAAAAAACTGAGAATTGTATTGTAAATTGTAAAGGAATTGCGACGAGATGAACGAGCGAAGTAATTATATACGGTGCGTTGAACCGCACAGTACTTACTACACAAAAAAACCAATTAAGGTATACAAAAATATGCAATTTGATACCAAGGACTATGATAGTCGTGTTTCCTATTTTCACATTTATTAAGTACTTAGTTCAACGTAGGAAACTTCATAATTTTAGTTACTGATGTTATTTGTCATCAAAATAAAACAGAAAACATACAAAAATCAATAAGAAATGATTTTATTTTGATTTTTAACATCAATAAACAGTTAAATAAACTACATTGGTAGGAACGGGCATTAAGTATATCTGTTAATTGCAAAGGGTTTACTTCAAATTTTACATTACCTGAGACATTGTTAAACTGCGTTTATTCTTCTCCGAGATAAAATACAGAGTGTAATTAAGTCGTAATAATATAAGCAGCTGTAACAGCAACAATGAATTGAGATAATCGCAGAAGAGGCTCGCAAATTTCCACTGACTCCTCCGACGCCTGTAGGAAAGTGTGAAATTATTTATATCCAACATGAAATATATATACATCATCACATTCACTACATTCCTACCGCCGAACAACGAGGGCAGGTTTCTTCGCAGAAGAAGAAGATCTCGACAAGATAGCCATTACGCGCGATGGAGAGCGTAGGTAGACTATATGAGGGGTAGAAGACCCGTCGCGTTTTCTCGTCGATGAAGAAAAGGAATCAAAGGCCGGCAGAAGGCCGCTTTCAACGGGAGAGGGCCGAAGAATGCCTGGACGCGGAAGCTGAACTCCTCGTTCCCCCTGTCCTCGTATGTGAATCTGCCGTGTATCGGTATCGCTTTCCGCCGGGCCGGGATAATCCGCTTACGTCGGTCCAGCCTCCTTCTCCTCCTTCTCTTCTCCATAAAGACGCATTGTTGCAGGAGTATTGTGAGAAAACAGCATTTTCGACGCTCGAGGTGGCGACAAGAAGAGGACTTAAACTCATCACCGTCACAACAATCGGCACCGCTCGCCGTGGGAGGACACCGGCCGATGCACCTGACGCGAGTTGCGTGTGCGTGCACCCTCCCGGGGGTGCCTCCTACGCAATTTCTCACAGGAATGATGATAATTTTGAAAAGATCGAGAGAACTACGGAAGCACTCTATTAATCCAGCATCCAGCGTTATATAGTCAGTATGAACATTGTCAGCAATTCTGTGAAAAGAACTGAGTATATAATATATTAAAACTTAAAGTTGTATTTCGAAAGTACTATACTCGCATTATATGGTATGTACTCTTTAAAATGTATTTATTTAGCTCATCTCTTTTTGGGTTCTTTATTTTATTAGATCGTTATATTGTATTTTCATTAATAAATTGTATTTTCAATAATGAACTGATCATTATTATTTAGCTTTTTAATTGTGTTGGCCTTATAATGTGTTATAATAGAACTTAATTATCCTTATAATTTTAAATTCATTACATTTTATTAATTGGAATTCATGTAACAATATTGTTTAATTTAATTTGAATATAAATCATGCGATAAAGAACTAAAGAACTTTACTTTAAAGTTGAAACCAGTTTCGCTTAATTTTTAATGTATGTAACATATTAAATATTGTATATAATCAATAAGTTTTTGAAATTATTATTAGTTCGTATTTAGTCATTTATCTCATTAAGTTACTATATTTGTTGACGTAATTTATGTTCAAAGATCAAGTTTAATTTTTTAAAATATCTTAAAAATTTTATATTATTATAATTTATGTTTTTATACAGGTATTCTAGTGCATTTACATTTTTTGCCATATATATAATATTATAAAAAAATCTTATGACCTGATACTTTTTATAAATCAATTCTCGCATAATAAGGATTAGCTCTCGCGATATCGCGGCGCCGAATATCTCAACGAAGGGTTGCTAGGCGTGGACACCCCGACGGAAAGAGCTCGTATAATCCCATGAATACATAATCCAGATGCAAACAGCCGCCACGCGTGCCTCGATTTAAACGGTCGCGATATTTCACGGATTATAACGCGAATATTTGCACTATTTTTCACGGTGTCGCCCGAGATCGAGTATCGTTCGACTTGGTGTTCTCGTTCCGAAATCTCAATCCTTTCGTTCCCACATTAATCCTGAATGTGTCAAAAGCGATGCATAATTAGGTACTTTAACGGTGTATCTACTCAGAAAAGCGTATCGATTCTATTTTTTATTTTTTAAGACTATCTTACAGACTATTTTACTATAAACTTGAAAAGAAAAGGGCACTAGGAGTTAAGCGCAGATAACTTTACGCAAACACTGATAAGTATATCGTATGATGTTTAATCCCGAAACATGTAAGCATAATTATTATAATAAATAAGTTTTGCTTGACATATATAGTGTTTGCGTAAAGTTATCTGCGCTTATAACTCTTAGTGCTCTTTTCTTTCCAAGTTTATATTTGAATTGTACAGGAGTTTTTGTTATTTAAAAATTATTATACGTTTTAAGGATTGTTTAATTTATTACAATCCAAATATTGGATTTATATTAATTTATTATACATTCGATTATGTATATAGACTTCAAAAAAATTATATCAATAAATTGAAAGATATATATTTTTAAAAGTTAATTTTTTCGAGAGATAATTTTAT
Source organism: Cyphomyrmex costatus (assembly GCF_001594065.2). Lineage (NCBI taxonomy): Eukaryota > Metazoa > Arthropoda > Insecta > Hymenoptera > Formicidae > Cyphomyrmex > Cyphomyrmex costatus. Next base: position 82,065 of record NW_017280416.1, on the reverse strand, counting down.
TATAATTCAGATCAATTTATTAGACATCGATTTAGGCGTTCTTAACTTTTCTCAAGCAATGTATAATTCATTTTTGAACAAAGAGAGTTATGTACAAAGTACATTTTTACACTTCGCAATTGCTACATTTGCGATTACGTGTAGCAACAAGATTGATTGACAAAAATCGGGCTTTAAAGGGCGACGTAGAGCGTCGATGCAAATATTTGATAGTCCTGCAATCTCGTGATTTTTTTCACAGGATAAATCAATACGATAAAAAAAGCCTGGCGTTGATGGATGAGATAGGATTATCGACTTCTTCGATTCACAAAAAAATTTCATTGGTAGATAACTATAATAATTCGGATTATAATAAAATGGAAAATAGTATTAATAAAACTATCTCGTTCAGGAAGATCAAAGAGAAAACCTTTACTTTTTGTTCAAAAACATTCTGGAAATTGATTAAGGAAGGGGAGGGGCAAAATAGTTGACACAAATTTTGGTCAAAGAGTATTATTATTGCAATTAGACTTAATAGCTAAAATTGATTAACACGCGTACAACGCAAATTCGTAGACAGGAATTTCAGGATAATTATTAAGGCAGTTGTGTACGAGGTTTGATGAATCGTCAATCGTCCCTTGCTGAACAATTTTCCCTTGTCGATTGCGAGATAATTAATGGTAAACCCGTTCAGGGCAATTAAGTCGCAATTACAAATGAAGTTTCGTTATATACAACGTATATCCTAAACATCGAAGCGGATTTCGCTAGATGAAATTAGAATAGGCGAAAAATACACAGCGAAGTAGACCGCGAAGGATTCCTTTTCTTTCCGTGATCCTTTTTTTGCATGCTTCAATTTACAAAATATTTACAGTCGCGGGCTGTTTGAACCAGCTCGTCGAGCAGAAATGTATTCGTTAATAATAACTAGAACAGCAAAGAACTAGTCGTTGAATTCGTTTCTACAACATGAAAATGAAGATTTCGCATTTTTAAATGTTAAATGACAGTGATTATGAATATTATTGCAATCATATTGGAGAGGCTTGCGCGAGTATTATAGAAAATAAATAGAATCCCGACAGAATGGAATATTTACAATGTCGATATCAAAAATGCTCGTCCATCGCTCTCTTAAAGTCACTTTCCAAAGTTATATTTATATTAAGAATTATAATACATAATCAAAATAACATATAATTCTTAATATATTTGTATTGAGAATATATATATTACGTATATATTGCTATTAATTAGTGCAAACTTTTGTCGTAAAATAGACGGAGGTATATTTTTAATAATATTACAGCCGACGCTCATACCTCGCGGATGTTTAACCCATTAACGTTATCACATCTCCTAATTTGCATTCAATAATATTCCAAACTGTGTAACGTAATGACGAATGTCTAAAGTGACAGAGGAAATACAAAAGAAAGAGGCAGGGGTAGAATAAATAACACAATTTATTATTATACTCCCGTTTAAATAACACAAATCGGAGCAAATAAAAATTGAGAATGTTAAAATAAAACAGCGATAACGCGCAGTAGACTAATATATGTATCGGGTAAAACAGTAATAAAATTTGTTATCTAATAAAAGTAACATGTAAGATGGTATGATGACAGATCGGAATTTGCGAAATGCAAATTCCACGTTCGCGGGATCGTTATATCGGACGATAAACGATCACCGGCGCAACTCGGAGCAAAGTTACACGCTCGAGACGATCCTCGCTCGAGATCGTGGATCACGATCGATATCACGTAATGTATGAGCGTAAGCTTAAGCTAAAATCGGCAATATGCGAGCGTACCGATTGGAGCGATAAGTTACAAGATGATAAGTTACAGGAGCATTCAAAGGACGCACGCACACAGAACGCATTCTCTCTCTTTCATATTTTTTTTCTCACTCTCCCTCTCCCTTTCTCACTCCCTTACAAAAATAAGTTGGACGGAACAGACAACGAGTATCCTCGTAATTTATCTTACCCCCATTTCGAAAGCGATTAGGCCATCCGGTTGGAGGCTTGAGCTCCTCTTCCCACACCATTCCGCGAAAACGCTTGGCAGACTGCGAAAGTCTATCTGTGCTAAGGGTGCTATTACATGGCTTTAAGCGTGTGCAGGGTGATTTCATATCGCGATCCGAGGATAACGCGAAAGTAGCAGGGAGACGAATATAAGGTAAATGTCCCAGTGACCGGACAGTACCTATGTCCGGACATTCTATTAAAAAAAAAAAACTGTATTTGTTTAAGATAAAAATGTATCAGTTAATAAACAGTTGGTGAACATGGCCCAATTTATTGGACAAAGTGATACAAAATTTAAACTTATTAAACTTTTAACGATATGTACGACTCAAAATAAATTTGTTTATAAAAATTTAATAACATTTAGTTAGAATTGTACATATCATTAAAAGCTTAATATTTGAAATATTTTATCACTTTATCCAACAATTGATTCACATCCACTAACTGGTACATTTATCTCGTATTATTATTGTTAATCTCAAATACTTTTTTAAATACAGTATTTTAATTATAATCTTTGAATATAAATAAATTATAACATTGTAATAAAACAGCATTTTAGATTAATAATAAATTTTGTTAAGTGTCCGGATACAGGTACAGACGTTTACTAAAAAATTGAACCCTTTTATTTCGATGGCTTTTGGAATGCAACTTGTTCGTCGAGCGATTGGTTCTTATGAATCTAATTTTACGTTCAACCGCTCTAGGCAAGGATGAGTTCGAAAAAAAGTGTTGCAATCTTTTAGTAAACGAATGTCCATGCCCGGTCACTAGGATATTTACTTAATGAAAATTTATCCATATAAAAATAGAAAACACAAGTTCCCTTTCACGGTGCTTGCCGTCAAATTTTTTTCACTTTCACGAAAAGTAATGGATCTTCCTCCAAACCTGACAATTTTTAATGGTTTCGTCTTTATTTCGAAATTCTGTCCGTTTCCTTTGATTTTCTGCTTTTTGCGTAAAATTATTTCTCTACAGTGTTCTGAAGTCACGACTAACTGAAACAATTTTATTCTCTTTAACACGGCGATTTACACCTATATGGATTTATAACGGAAATCCCCTTTTCTAACGCGGAAAAGGTCAGGGCAGAATATCGTTGCGAAGGTATGTGGTAGCGACGCTCTATATAAAAAAGAAAAAAAAAGAAAAAACATGTGAAACGTAAAATTAACAAAAAAGAGTTGTACGCTTTATTACATAATACTTCGAGGCAACGTGTTAAAAGTTGTAATTAATATCTATATCTCTTAGGCACCGCTTTGCCCTCTCGTTTGTGCAACGCACGATTCTCCTTCCCTCGAGGACGAGAAAATGCAAATGTAAGGTCTCGCTATGCGGAGGATGATCGCACGACCAAGTATTGCACATATGTAATAAATAATCCTCTATTGGCAGCAATATCAGGATCGCCTCCCGCTACATTGGAAGGGAAAGTTCAACGATCGACTTAATACAGAAGACGTGATACACTTAATGATTTAAATAATACATACATAAAATCAGTGGTAAAAGATTCGATGACGGTAACAAAAAAGAAACATTTATGTGAAGAGCGCCTCGGATTATCTTGCCTCGCTTTCTTCGCCTGTTTTCGAATAGTAATCCGCGTGATGCGATTCACCGGAACACAATTCCGAAAGCAGAATATTAAAAGAGTGTAAAAAATCACAATATATGAAAATATCATCGCCACGAGGAGATCAAAAGACAGTGAGCGTCGTTAATCCTCGCTGCAAATTGAACCCCAAAAATATTTCGCTAAGCGGATTCTCATTAGGTGATTAAGACTCAAAATTATAAGAGCCACATACGCATAAATACTGTTTTCATTAATACTGTTCCAATTTTGCGAGGCCATGCGCGTAAAGTACAAAAATATAAACTGTTCTTTTGCGTTACAATTTCATGAGTGCAACGTTTAAATTAATACTATTCGATCACTGCCTTTTAATTTATCGCGACACGATAAAATTACAAAATGCGAAGAAATCGCAACACGAGAAACAAAAATAATCTTACAAAATAGTCTTACAAAATTGTCTCCAGAGTTCGAAATATTTTCTTCACTCCTCCGTATCCTTTGCATGCTAATTAAAACGTTCATTCGGCGACAAAAATAGAGTATAAAAAATTGTTCGGAAATCTTTAAAAATACACTTTTATAACGCGTATATAATAGCGACACCGCATCGATATTTTAACAATGTTTCTATATTTAGCTCTGTGAAATATTAGGCAATCAAAAATGTCGGGATAAAATACAGTTCATGATGAATGCTCGTAAAAAAATAATTTAACCGTGAATATAAAAACGAGTCGCTCATCGACATGTTTTTCCCCGTTCCAATTCTTTTCACGCTTCCCGTCCTTTTAGGCCCATGTAAGCTCTCGCTTAGGCCCTCTCTCACTTTATATCTTATGATTTTGCCTTCATGAGGATCAAGGTATCTACGCCTACGTCAGAATTGCTTTATTAGTAAATAGACGCAAATACCTCTTTCAAAAATACAATTTCTCTCGTAAACTCTAGGAAAGGTGTGTTATACTACGTTACCCTTCGTTATTCGTTTAATCGTATTAGTCACCGTCGCCCTCATCTGCGCGGATTTGAGGCTGATTTAGTCAAAATGATCGATAATCGTGTGATCTGTGGCAAGAAAGGCGCAAAATGTCATTTTAGCTTCATTTTGCGCGAACTAACGAACCCACTAGGGACCCTCTTAATTTCTACACGAATCTCGAAATCAATATACTGATGCATCGGGATATAGCGAACTCATTTTTTATCCTTATTTCGTTATTACTTTGTTTAGATTTTAAACCACATTAATGATTAATTGACGAAAGCAGAGAGACGAATACTTCCAATGATAAAAGCGAGCTGAATGTTCATACTTTTCTTTCGCGCGCGGATTATTCCATTTAATGTAATTTGTTCTTTAAAAACTTCGATATGTATGATGTGTCTTTATTGTTTTAAAAATATATTTCTAGATATATTTTTAAATTTTCTAAAAATAATTTAATCAATTTGAATTTTTAAAATAGGAAAGAAATACAAAAATCTTAAGAAATAGTTTAAAAATTTACGCGTTTTAAAAAACTGGTAAAATTAAATTAATCCTGATGTTTCAGTATAATATTAGATATGTTTCGCAACAATGTCTTTTCTCGCTTTCACCTGCCTCTCATCTAACTCTGCAAACTCTTCTTCATATAAATTTGTTTCTTTCCATGCCTTCACCGACACTTCCTCTTTCTCTTTTCATTTTTTTCCATTAATGATGATAAGTAGCGCGACTCGTCCGACCGTTCAGCGACTAAGCAACGAACGTCTCGCAATTTTGTTCGCTTTCTCTAAGAATGGCTACGCGATTGCGGGGAAAACAACGACAAGGAAAAGGAGATCGGTAAACGGATTGATCGAGAACGATGGAAGAAGGCGGTAGCAGCAGGAACGTTCTCACGAGCGTTTTCTCAAAAAGATAGGCCGTGATCTCGTTGCTACTCCCTAACAAAGTTTTGTTTCGTTTCTATTTGGCGGACACAATGTGGTCTTTGTTTCACCATTGCTGAGCCGATCATCGAAAGGAAACCAGTAGTCGTCGACCGACGATACTGGCGGTCGAATTCACGAGGGTCTCAGACGACACCACTCTCGAGGTCACTCGAGGCTCCTGATGAGCACCGCTAGTTCGCGGAATGAGGCGCCGAGTTTGCCAGGCGTCGATTGCTTCTTCAGCAGGATCGCTCGTATCGCCAAAAGCTTCTCATGGCAGGAAAGGCACTTATGGTACCTAGAAGGAGAAAGAAAAAAACACGTGAAGTTTCCATACCAAAGATGGAACGATGACAAAGTTACATTACATCTTGAAAATATCATCTTGGTTTTCTATAGTATTTTTAAAAACTACATAATATTTGAGTATATTCTTTTATCATTAAATTTTTACGCGACATTAATGTATTATAAATATATCAAGATAAATTAATAGTTTAAAAATTGAGCTAAAAATTGAGGAATTGTTGCTAATAAAATCAATAGAGAAAAATTCGAATAAAATATCTAGATGTACCATATAAATAATAAATAAAACTCACCGTTCCTCTCGCGACACGTCGACGCCAATCGTATGTAGAGGTGCCTCCACGTTGGATTTTATCACCGAAGCGAAATTACGAAGAATAAGTCTCAATGCCGAACAAGCTATCGTTATATACCTGAAACAAATCAAATTTTAACAGAAATTAATAATAAAATATAGATCATACAAAATAATTTAAAAAAGTATGTATACATGGCTCAGATTAAAGATACCAATATTTTCATGTCTAATTAATCCAATATTAAAACTGTTCAAATTATATTTTAAATAATTTCAAATAATATTAAAATGTATGTTAAAATATAAAATATTTAATAAAAACAAATTATAAATAAACTATGAATGAATAGAGAAATAAATTATAACTATGTATCTTAACTATTTTAATTAAATATACTTTAGTTGTGTACTTTAAAACTACTTTAATTATAATAAAAAACTAATAAAACAAACAAGATGCTATATTATGTAATTTACAACTCGTTTGTCTACGAATAGTTCGGACGTTTAGGATCAAAACAATCGTGGAATGAGAATGGAAGCCTGTCTCGCAACACTGGTTTAGTCACGCCTGGTCCGTTCGGTAAAACGAGCGTTATTAGGCCCGCTAACGACGTCAATAAATAACGAAAGGCACGAAAGGCTTGCCTGTCGATTCAGCACGCTCTTGCTTTCGGATGGACGGGCGATAAAGGGTTCGAGCTCCCGTTCGAATCAGCGAGACGAATCGCGAATAGCCTCATGAATGCAACGTGCCGATCAACAATACTGCGTGTAATGCATCGTGCACGAGTCGCGACGACTCGAATTTTATGCGACTTGTAACAAAATGTGAAACCGATATGAGAATAGTCGAGTCGTAGGCTTTAGAAAAAAACCTTCCTCGTGGATGTTTCAACTAAAATAATTTAAAGTATAATTATTTAGATACAATTAATATAGAATATATTTATTCAGATAGATTTAGATAATAAAGAATAATACAATAATTGTTTAGCACATCGTTGAAATAAATTTTTTTAAATAATTCTTTGAGTAAAATAGAGAAATCAGATTGCAGAGATCTCGTTGACTTAAAATTTCGCAAATTAATATTTAATATATTTCTATTTATCGTACTTAATCTTGTCATTTCTGGCGTACTAAAAAAATATCAAAATATTAATTTTTTTTATTTCATTCTTTATAAGCTTAATCTAATGCTTCGCCAAATAATTTTCAACGTTTTGCAGCAAAGATCGCGTTTTTCTTTTCAAAATCAAAAAAGATCTATAAGGATGAAGTTAGATGATAAAAAGGGGGACAAATAGACGACAAAAGGGGATACGAGAAGCAATCGCGAAATTGGAAAACGATCGGGCGGAGCGCAAACCCTCCCCTGACACGTGACACGCGTCTAGACATTCTGGTCGACGATCTCTTTTTTTTCTCACGAGGCATCGGTTGCAGGACGAAAGGCCGCGACGAACGAGCCGTGAAAATGACGAGCAGGCTGTATGCAAACCGTCACTACATAATAAGTCGTCCGAGATGTGTACATTTGTCCGTGTCGATTTTGCGTCCCGTCGATGATTGCGAAATCAGAATATAAAACCACTGCTCCTCAAAAAATGCGAATTTAATAAACAAGCACAGACGCTTTTCATGTCTATCTTACTGTATTTCAGAAATATTTTAAATGAAAAATAAGAATTTTCAGAATCATTTATTCCTACATAGTAATTAGATAGAAAGTTAGTTAGATAATTAAAAATAATTGTTTTAACTTTCATGTTAAATATGGGGATAATTAAGCAGCAAAGTAGTTGTAAAATCTTTTGAATAGAATTAACAAAATTATTCTATGTAAAAACTTCAACTTTATGTATAAATATAGGATTTATATTAAGTATAATTTATTTCCGAGTAGACTGGCAGGTACCAATAAATGCTTGACGGCCTATTACGAATGACTGCAAACGACAGCTGCTCAGCGGCGGATAATTAGTTTGAATTCACTTTTCACGGTATTAAGTATACGCACAGGGTGCTAATACCGACCGCTCGACCGCTATTAACCGTCACTGACATTGCTCCAGGTAATCAGCACGAATAGTCCAATTATAATACAATATATTTTCTGAAACTAAATTATCAGAGAAATCTTATTTTTTAAAAAGAAGTATATACAAAATAGGAATTATGAAGAAATTTTTTCTACAACTAATGTCTCAGGTTTCAAAATTTCAAATTCTCTCAGATATATTATATTTTTAAGTTCTGAGAAAAATTACGACAATTAATGAGAAAATTATAATTGTTGAAATTAAATAGCTATTATTTTGTAATGAGAGTGGACAGAATAAATTAAATGCTATATCGTAATTATCGCCCGCTGAAATAAATATATACTTGGCAGAAGAAGGCAAGAAAGAAGTTCAAACAGAAAGAAAAAGACGAAAAGGAAAGCTTATTAAGACATTAGATGCTCGATCGAAGTCTAATTTTAGGGAAGATAATGAGTTTATCGGAAGTTGTCTGACGATCTACCGCTCAATAACTAATTAATCGTTAAATCAATATCAAATAATTTCAATTTCCACACACACACACACACATAGATCGAAATTGCAGGGATAGAAAATTGATTATACCATAACAGAATAGCGTAGACTTTTTTAATTGGAAAATAAAGATTTGTAACAAATATTATTGAAAACTAATAGTAAGACGCAATAAAAAGCTAATTTGTAATATATATACAATATTACAATAAATTTAAAAATGTATAAGATTAATGCATACATATACATATATATAACTAATCAGATCAAAATATTTTTAACACTCTAGTAGACAAATGAGAATTTAATTTCTCCTTACATAAAATATTTTAACAAAAATTAAATGTGGGGCCAAAGGTTAATTAAGGCTTCTAAAATTCACACGAGTGATTAGGAATCGTTATCGAATTATATCCTGATAATGAGAGGACAGAGAGAGACAACACGTGCGCAAAAAATAAAGAGGGTGAGTAATGGTAGTTCACAATAAAAACGCGGAAGGAAACAGTCGTTCCTCGTCATGACAGAGCAACAGCTTGGAACTGAGGGCAGTCGGTTAATCACCCACTTTCGTGCGTCAAATGAACGTAAAAGACAAGCCTCCTCCCTCCTCACTCGGATTTATAGTCGAATGGTCAGGAAGTGGCGCGTATCTGACGAGAAACCGTTTAATTTTGCAGTTATGGTATATAATGGCAATTTAAAACTTTATCTCAAGTAAAATATATATTTCTGTGCTTTAAACGTAATTACAACAAAATTTAATTTCATTTAGTTCAGTAGATCATTTGAAAAAATATGTCGTTGCAAAAAGAGTTATCTGCTTCGATTTTTTAAATTTAAATATTTCTCAAATCTAGGAACATATATATATATATTAAGTACATAAATCTATTTAGAATTTTCGAAATTTATTTAATACTTTAAAGCTTTTCTCCTAATTTCTAATTTTTTAATTGTAAACTATAAAAATTTTCTTTGTCTAAACTAATGTTTATTTAAATTTTGTTCCGTATTATTTTTCGACATGTGTCTAACTCTCAACAAATTTTAATCGGCGACCGTTTGGCATTGAAGATGACACTCGGTTGTTTTGTCCGCTCACTGTCACCGCATCGCGCCGGCATATGCGAGCGTGGTGACACTTCAGATTTCAATTCGTCTGGCGAACAATACGATTCAGCGAGCGACAGGAATGATCCGTGCGTCTTGTCGCATTTGCATCTGCCGCTATCTCCCATTGTCTCGGCTAATTTCGCGCATCGCCCTAACGCTCGCCTCGGGTTTCCCCGCTTCGGCAAATTAGCCATTCCCATAGTGCGGCCCCGAACTCGCTGCACCCCCGTTTGAACACCCTTTTAGAAGGGGTGTCCGTTTTCCAATATAAATGCCGTGCACGCGATGTTTTACTATTGAGGTGAAGTAATCTTAGACGATAATAGATGCAAAGTGTGCCACGCAAAGAGCGATGAATATTCACCGTGTCATCGCTAAATATACTCGCGTGATGCGACAATGAGATGCAAATGCCCATTGCAATCTGACGGGAATGCAAATATGACACTAATTGTAAAGCGAAGCAATCTCTGAAAACACGATAAGTTTGAAAAAAATATTCCGAACAAAGAAATAGGTCATCGGTCCACTTAAGATAACGATATAAATCATTTGCAAAATAATCTCATTGTTTTTATTGTAACGTGATAGATTATCTCGAGGACATCAAAAGTTCTTAGAGAATATTAATAAGAAAATGTAAAGTAGAATATTTCATACTCACATTTCATATCTACTTTGAAAAAGTTCGCTGATAGGACCCAGTAAGGAATTACACAGATCCTAAAATACGCCTTGTTAATTATTATTATACATATGTAGTATATAAATTCACACAGAATTATTCAAGCATCTAAGATCCAATTTGATTGTTAAAGATTTTATTCCTTATTTGTTTAATTACATTTATAACCTTAAGAAATTTTTTAATATTATTAAAATTATTGGGTCGCGATAAAACTACGTACGGTTTTAATGTGAGGATACTCAAAAGATCCACAATGACTGCCAGGTCATTCATCGCAACTGCAGAATCCACCGCGGCCTGAAATAAATATTACGTTACGTTTTTTGCTTTATACGTCTCGTATGTTTCTACGCAAAGTCAGACGAATAACAACCTTGAGATCCTTATTTTGCCAGAGGGAATAAATTATCTGTAATGAGCGATGCCGACTCTTAAGTACTGCCATCATCGAATCGTGGCTGCGCGACATACTGTTCTGCACTTCGGCCTCCGACATTTCCGTCAGCACGCCTTGAGGATAATCCAACACCGTGGGACTGGTGTAACTATGCTGTAAAACGTAAATAGAAGAGAATTAAAACTTGACAATTTTCTCGTTATATAAAGATGGAGACTTTATTATTAATTTTGTTATTTGTGCACAATTTATAAGTAAAAAGATTACTCACCGGTAAAAAATTTTCTACATCTAAACCATAAGGCTTATCGGCGCTCATCGGCACCACTTCTTCCTTGTCTGTGACTTTCCTTATCTGCGAGAGAATCGACTTTGGGATTTGCGGGAGTACATCGACTTTGGGATTCGGTGGGACCTGAGCCTTATTAGGTAGCTTTCTCGTGGACGATGATGTGTTCGTGGAGGCATTACGCGCCGACAGCACAGTTGAGGTAGCAAAAGTTCGGTTGAGCGACGTCGACCTCGATTGCGCTGTGTTTGGCCTATTCAACGCAGGATCTGAGGGACTATGTCTTATATTATTAATTCTACAACAAAAAAAGCCATCCAAACATTAATTACATAAGTATACAGAATACAATATTGTTTTAGTATAATTAATTTTCAATTTTAAGTTTTAGAGCATCATAAATATATTCTATATTGTAAAGAACAATTATTTTCTCTTAAAGACCACAATCTAAAAAAAAATATCACTTTGGTCAAAAAATAAAAAGATCTTTATTAATTCCAATCTTTATTAATTTCCAATTGCAATTTAAACGTTTTTCTATTATACTCATTAAAATATTCACGATAATTATTTTTTATATTTGTATACTTGAAGAAAATACGTCTTCACATTGTCCATTGTCACGCAAGAAGTATACTTACTGTACAGGATAGTCACTTTCATATCCCTGCTCCCCATCCCTGCTGCTCTGCCTCTTCAGGCAGTGCTTCGGGGAATCCGGGCTAGGTACTCTGTTCTTCAGCTTGCCATCGTCCATCACGGGAATTACTGCAGCCATCGGTGCAACGCGCGGCGTCAGGGTGGAGTTCGACCTTTGAGGTCCTAAGGGATGAGACGGCGCCGACACCGTTTGTTCGTTGATGCTCATCCTCTTTCCTGGGAACGGTGTGATGTTCTGCCGTAACGGCGGTATTGACGCGAAGTTCTTGGACGCCCTTTGATTCAAGCCATTGTTCGCCTGCAGATTCGCCCTAATCTGGCTCGTCGACATGATCGAATTCCTCTGTACCGGCATCGAAGATTTGATCGGTTGAACACGCACCGGTACTGGCTTCATCAGGGACAACGTGGGCGCTGGCGGGGGCGGTGAAGAAGGGGATGGCATCGACGGCATCTCCTCGCGTTCTATCGTGCTCAGGTTTGACATTGAGGTAGAGAGATTTTGTAATATCTGTGGTTGCGCCGGATCTAAAATAAGTTAATAGTATATCAATGATATTGTCCTCTTTTTCTAAGAGCAGTTATATATATATATATTTATTCCAGAGAATCTCTTAAAAACAAAATAATGCAATACTCATTTAAAGAACTTAAGACAAGATTTTTCTGGTATAAATAAAAATATTAGATTTACAAATTATAAATTTAAAAATAAAAAAATTTATCCATATTATTAAACTTTCTTAAAATTCGTATTCTAACATGCATTATATCAAGATTGAATGTTACATTAATATTTACACTTTTTTGTTGAGATTCTAATGCTGTAGTGATAAAAATTTTGTTTTGGAACTTATATCATGATTTAGTAACAATCCATGCAAAGGTTATTGAAACTCACCTATGTCATGAGGCTCCTGGAAAGCCTCGAGGGTTTCGGGAGGTGGTGTGCGAGACACTGCAACATATCATGCGCGGCATGCTCATTCACAAACTATACAGCGTTTGCATTCACATTTAAACGTGTTTGACATATCGTGTGTTCGCTAGTGATCACGAGGGGTTGGGTTAGATGTTAGTCTGGAATTTTTATTACACACGCACGCACACACTCGGTGAACAATGAGACATTACAAGGCGGATGTAACGAATCACTTACACGCCCTGCTCGGTTGAAAAACGTCCCTGTAATCGGTTACGTTGGGTATATCCGCATAGGTGACCTCGTCCTCCGGATCAGTGCCAGATTTATCCGCCTCTTCTATTGTCCGTACGTCCAATCTAGAAGCGCGTATAGATGTGTTACGATAATCAGTTGATGTAAAAATGTGGCGTTAAGATTGAACTTTATTGCGCAAAAACGTACGTATGCTTCTTTAAACTGATCGGTCGTTCTTTGGAAAAACTCTTTCTCAAGGAATTTCCATGACTAAACGGTGAACTCACGGCAGATATTCCTCCTAGTGGTGCAATCTTTTTCAAATCGCATATATACAGAACAACATTTGCGGTATGAAGACTCGCGCCGATCTGAAAAAATTTCCTGACTAAATAAAAGCAACATCGAATGTACATATTCGAAAGTTCAAAATCTAGCATTTTGTTTTACCAATTGGTTTTGAGCTATCGCTATATCCTGGACCTTTCCCCAGTTAGTCGGTATTGTATCTAGAGTCCTGCCCGGCTCCCAGCCATAAACCTTTAAAACATCGTGACTACCGGCAAACAGACATTCTCCGCCTTGACTAAAGTATAGGCACCTGTGAAACAGCGCGATAACAAAACAAATTAGTATGATTGAACAATTACATTGTAGGATCATTGTTTTGCAAACTCACCGGATGGCCGAAGAATGACTCTGTTCCGTGGAAGATACAAGCTGAAACGATTCTAAATCCCAGAAGTGCACAGTTCTGTCGGCGCTACCGCTAGCTAATAGGAATTCATGCGGATGAAACTCTACAGTTGTGGCCGGACCTCTGTGTTCTGAAAATTCCCTTAGTTGTCTACCGGCCTTTAGGTCCCACAGCTAATTTAAAAATAACATAAAAGTCAATGTCTTCTGTCTCATATATAAAATAGTATAGAAAAGAATAAAAATCATTCTATATATAAGATGATAAGAAGGCTTAAGATAACACATGATAAAAATATATTTTCCTGGGAAATAATATGACTCACCTTGACCATTCCTTCCTCCCCAGCACTGGCAATCCATTGTCCATCAGGACTGAACTTTAAACTATTCACAGTCCTATTATGTCCCTTGTACGTAAAAATACAGCCTTTCCTACGGATATCCCACAATTTAATCGCGGTATCTAAACTCCCAGATGCTAGCAACTCTCCATAAGGATGAAAGTCCATGCAACGTATCCCGGATTTGTGTCCCGTTAACGTGCGCGCTAACTTGGCATGCTCCAAATCCCAAATCTTCAACGCACCCGTCTGTGAGCCAGCACATACAAGATCTTCCGTTTGGCCAAAGCGTACGCATTCTATGGGAGTGGTGTGGCCACTTAGGCTCTGGAAACAGATAGATACAAATTTCATGTAATTTTTAACAAATTCAATAACATTGTTTGAGAAACAATTTAGTGTTTATAGTTCTTTCATGAAATAGTACTTTACAGAAATAAATATAAATTTAAATTTGTTCTACAAATCATTGTATTTAATCTTGAACTCAATAAAGATAATGGGATTGTTGCGCAACAATTATTACCATAATACAATTCTGCTTTCCAACGGCCCATAGGTTCACCTTTTTGTCGTCACCGCCTGTGACCAGAACACGACCAGATTTGTGGCCCAACGCCAAGCAATTGACGTTCGGTGTATGGGCGACGAATTCCTCTGTGCCAAAAAAAGAAAAGAATACATTTTACGCATACTGATTTATTCACGTTAATGTTATGCAAGAGATACAGTATAAAAGATTTTATAACACAAATAATTTTTGTTCAGATTGATTTATTTATGAATATATAAGGTGTAATTTTGTTTTTTCACGTTGGAGAAAAATCAATCTATTTACTAAATCAGAATCACCTGAGCAAACTGATCAATTCCATTTCTAGTAAATTTCTTAATTTTATTACCAGAACAGTTTATAACTTTTTATCAATTTTTTTCTATTTTTGATTTCATGGAATAGATAAATTTGATTTCTAGGAAATTCATTTGTTCATAAAACTACAAGCATGAAAATTTAAAATGTCAATCTTTCTGTTTCTCTAATAAATAATTTTCCATTCTGGGCTACAGGCTACAAGTCAATAAGTAAATCCTGATCACATAATTGAAAATGTCAAATTAAAATAGAATATAGATTATATATTTAGGTTGAAAAATTAAAAACATACATAATAAGCTCATTTCCATCAATAAGTAAAAACAAGTTAATAGTGTATTTAAAACATTTTTTAATTTAAATAAATAATCTATATATTTTTTTTGTTCCAAATTAATATTTTTAATTATAATTAAAACTTAACTTATTGATAATTTGTGATATTTAGCTAAGAATGGGAAATTACTATACATATATATTAGAGGAGCAAAGGTTGAACTAATGAATTTTCATGCCTGTAGTTTGACAAGCATCAAATAAAGTCAACTCTCTAGTCAACTATACAATACACTTCTTTTATTTAAAAAAGAGTATAACTGTCATTCCATCAATATAAATTATTCATTCGTAAAAACAGGCCCAAAAATTTCCATCTATTGCAATCTAGTTTCTGCTACCGTGTGAAAAAAACGACTTCTCATTTTCGCCGCGGGATAAATTCCCCGGTTGAGCGAGATGTAACCATAATTGGAAGAAACTGCGAGGTAGCAGCTAAAGTGAGAAAGTAAACAGAGACTGTTTACTCGCGGAGACCTCGCGGAAAAGCAGGATTCTCGCGGAGGAGAGAAAAGAAGGAAAGAAAAGAAGCGATACAGCGGGAAAGAGAGAGCGTGAGAGAACGCATGGCGTGCTCGCGCGCGCCAGGATATCCCTTTTCCCAATGAACAATGAGATCTTACGGAGCTTCCAGGACCTCCTCGTAGACGAGGCCATGTTCATGCCGCGCGCGCGGACTTATTTGGCAGCGACGGCGGTCCGTGGTCCCGGTTGGCGCACGACGTACGATCTCCTCTCGCTGTCGCCGCTGCGCGAACGTAACATGTTTACCAGCGGCAAACGGTAACAGCCTCCACTCTTCTCGCGGTCTCTCCTCTTCCTTCGGCGACCGGGCACCGCGGCGCGTGGCGTCGCGAGACGTCACGTCGCGTAGCGTCGCGTCGTTGCTCCCCGCCGGGGAGAGCGTAGAAAAAAAAAAAAAAGAAACGCGAGACGCTGTCCCGAGAGCGCGAAAAACGGATCACCTCTCTCTCACTCGGGAAACTGCCACCTTCTCCTCGCTACTGTCTCGTATCTCATCTCACGAACCTGTCACTATCTCACCGTCTCTCTCTTACTCTCGCTCCGCTCCGTTCGTCTGACAGTCTATCAGTGGCGCACGCAGTCGCGAGGCCGCGATCGTGTTCTTCTTCGTTAGATGGCGGTAATTGCGTTATCTATCACTGGTAAAATAAAATGGTTAATTGATTACCGACAATCGCTGGCAACACAAAGACCTACTGTTACCGATCTAATAGAGTTTTCTAATAATCAATGTCGATAATGTCAGCGTTCTTTAATTATCTCTGGATTCGAGACACCTTCGAACCTTCCCACTCTTCCCAGACATGGCACACAATATGAGGTTAATATGTTTTCATTATCGGTACATGTCAAATTATTGTATTATGTAAAGAAATTAACACATATATGTTGTATATAAATGCTATATTATTAATAAATTATTTATGTAAAATATAACTAACACATACAATAATTATATATATTACAGTTTAAAAGTCATTTTTGTGTATCGAGAACAGCTTACAAAATAAATAGATACTTAATATGTATGCAATTTCGAAATTTTGGTTCTAAGTTCTAATCATATTCAATCGCTCAGCAAGCGTTACCTAGCCGCTTTGCCGTCTTGAATTTGCCCATTGATCGCTATAGAATGTTTATGTTTATGTTTGTTTTTTTAGAATGTTTATTTTATAGCTGGGAATCGTACAATTTTGGTGCGCACTCAGTGATGAACGCTATGCCCACCCGATATCCGAGTACCACTCGCAGATATCACTCTATCTTTGTTGTTTACAAAATGTTAAACGAGGATGACTGGCAGCATCCGAATGGGAATCTGGACACGCCCTATGAATGACGCATGAAGTGCATGAAATATCATTTTATCCTTCTTTATTCCTCGGTGAACAATAAGGACGAATGATGTATCATGCGTTTTGTGCGTAATTCCAAATAACATCCGAAAATATACTTGGCATTCCTTGGATTGAGAGAAGGTGAGAGGGAAGTAAGATCAGGAATTGTCTTGTGCTCTTCCCCGCCGTACACTTTTCACATTTATTTTACAATCAATACGAAGATAAACAAGTTCACACGCATAAAAGATATTAATCTAAGATTTGAAACCAATCGATCACACTATACGAAAATAGAATGTCTTCTAAAGAAATTTCCGGAGGAGCTATTGGAAGTGAGAGTCCCTCGATGCCACTCTACATGGTATATTCAATAAGACGCGTGCGAATGATAGCACAACCTCAGAACGAGGTTAAAGTTTTTTTTGCAACAGTTGGAATAATAATGTTAGCTGTTGTGCTCATAATGGGTATTTATCACGTTATTAAAAATGCATAATATTTATATGATGTTTATATAATACTCGCTTTAACGTTTATTGCATCAATGTTTATATAGAGGAATATAATTGATGTATTATGTGTATGTAATTGATGTATTTACGCTACAGTGTGATATTAAACTGTGATACAGACTGAACGCAGCTTAAGTAATAATTTACGAATCTGATCATGGAACAAAATCGAAATGGGTTCCGATCGGAACTATTTCGTTTTTCCTAAAAAAAACACAACAGAAATGTACAGGAAATAGTTAGGAGGTTATAAAAATAATTTTTCCTGACAAACTTTCTACATTGTTTTTCTTCAATATTAATAGATTACTTTAAGAAAGAAAAATTGAAGAATTGAAGTCCTTATATTGTGATTATTATTGAATTCAAATTTACCAAAATGACGTCCATACTTTGTATGCGTATTGGCTTTGCAGCCAGCCAAAAATTTCTTTTATCCAATATTCTCGGGAGAAATTACGTGACATATATTCAAGGTCAATCTCCTCAACCCCGTGTGCGAGAGTACTTCTATTATATTGATCATCAAGGCATGGTATTTTTCATTTTATCTCTATCGAAATTATCTCTCTATTTAGTTTTTTCACTGGTGAAACATATTTTCTCAGATTTTTATAAACGCTTTCAGAAGTGCCGAGGAAATCTACATCTCTTTTAAAATTCTTTGGATATGTTTTCATCATGAATATTCATCTGAAATATTTTAAGATTTTTCATTCTGTAATTTCTGATAAAATCTTATAAATTCTAAGAAAGTATCAAGATATTTTTCTTTGAAATTATAAAATGAGAAATCTTAGGAGATTTCAGAATTCATGTATGAAAAATTGTAAAAAAAAAAGAACCATAGATTTTCTCAGTATCTCTGTAAAGTGTTTGAATTTGAATAAAAATTCTGGGAAAAATATTCAGGGTAATAAATGAGGGTAACAAATATCTCATGAATAACTTTATAATATCTATTACAGTTGTTCCTGGATGATGTCCGCATAAGGAATTTCACCTCCTGTTTTAAAGGTATACACCAATGTTTACATCAACTGAAAACATCTTTTTAATAAATGTTGCAACTGTTACAGATAAGAAATTCCTGGCATTCTTTTTCAAGCGCATGAGGAAAAACGATACTGAACACTACACAGACGACTTTCCATTCTTATCAATTTGTGGCGTAGAAAGAAATTATGTAAGATGTGACGATTTGCCATTGGTTTTTACAAAGATAATCCAAGAGTGTAACGTAGAAACTGGTGCAGAAGAGGACTGGTTTAGTTACGCGCACGCAGATGACTTATTAATGGTAATTTCACAGAATCAGCTAAATATAGTCATATATGTCTAATCTGCAGATAAGACAACTTGATAATTTATCAGATTTATTTAGTGGATAAACAAAAGTAAGAGAATGAGTTGAATTTTATCGAAAAATGAAATAATTTTAGTAAAGTTACAATTTTAACGAGTTTTACAGACGCTGTAATAATCAACAAATTTGTCGCAGATGCCTTTCGAACCACAAAGATTATTTATGAACATTAAAACAGGTAGAGTGTATCATCCTGCACCAGAGAAAATTGGCGGGATTGGTTTAGTGAGATCCAATTTAGCTATTGAGTTCAGCGCTTTGTTCAACTTTGAAAACGGCGAGGAAAATGCGCCGACACATTTTGTGTGGAGAAACGAGCGATACCAACTCGATACAGAATGGTATAAAGACAAACTTTCATAAATACATAAAAATAACAAAACTTTTTTATGATTTATAAGTACATTGTGAAAAGGAATATTGTGAGGCTTTTCCGAGTTAAACACTGATTGTTGATGTGTAGTTAGATTTATTCCATATATTTGATAACAAACGTTTTGATCCATGATTCAGATTCTTCTACCATAAAACAAAATTCCTCAACTTTACCATTATGCTTCCCAGTACACTGCACAATCATAATATTATATACATTATACTATTCGATTTGAATTACTTCTTTATTTAATTTTGTTTTTACATTGCTAATTGCATTATAATAATTCTGAATTAAAACTTACATGGTAAATCAGTGAACTTTAAAGATAACAGTCTATTATCATGTCAAGTTAGAATATACATTTATAAATAAGAAAGTAAAGAAGTTATTAAGGAGAGAGAAACTCATTTGTTTGTAAATAAATACTCAAAAGCCTTATCTAATAATTCTGTATCTATTTGCATTTTAAACTATATATTCTTTTGTTTGTGTATTAAAATCATTTCTGATATTAGTCTTTCGTCTAGAATTTTTTCCTCGTCAAGTATTTTTATATTGTTCCAATCGAAATCATGCGAGTATTCTATGCGATGTTTTGTAAATGCTCATCTATTCTCGTTTTTAATGTCCTACTCGTCTGTCTTATACATATGTATAGGAAACACAAAGAATGTGTAGCAACAATTCTTTGCATGATATTTTATATATCACATACGTATGCATCATTGTCTATAGTTTGTCCTTCTGTACTTTAATAATACTATTAAATTTATTGATACCTTCATATTTTGACTGTTTTATATTTGTTTAAAAAATTCTTTATTTTATTCGAAATATTTGCTACAAACGGTATTGTAAAATAATTTTGTTTTTTATCTGTGATATTATCATTCTTCTTATTAGATATTACTGGGTGCTTTCCAATTGATGACACAAATCGACACAAGTATCGTTCTATCTTTGTCAATCTCTAAATGTCAAGAAAGATAGAACGATACTTGTGTCGACTTGTGTCATCAATTGGAAAGCACCTACTGTGTACTACATGAGCTGAATTTTTTGTGTAATCTCTTTTTAATAGTAGTAAAAATAAAATGTAATGGATAACTATTTTGTAATAAAATTGTTAAAATCTTATCAAAATTTGTTTTATGAAAGAAACGATAAGATAATTGTAATACTCTGTTTGTTAAATTAGTTAGAACTTCTATTTTATGTACTAATGGATGTTGAGAAAAATAAAAAGGATGATATATCATAATTGTATTACTCTGTCTGTTAGAACTAGTTATAACTCCTATTTTATGCACTAATGGATGTTGTGAAAAATAATTTAAATAGCATCCTGAGGAAGTTGGTTTCTAATAGCAATCGTAAATAATAGAATTGTTAGATTTTATCAATCACATTTAAACAATTCAGTCTATCATTATCCTCCTCCAGTGTAAATTTAAGTCTTAAGTAGTAACTATTGAAAGTATGACCGAGTTCATTAATATATGTTTTATTAGTTGCTAATGTAATATCGTTCACATAGCGTACATAAAACGTTGGATTAATTATCAATTTATTTAAACAATTTGATTCTAAAAGTCCTTTAAAACTATGTCAGCTATGATTGGTGATAAGGGAGAGCCCACAGATACATTAAATGTTTGTCTATAATATTTTTCAAATGTAAAAAATGTAGAGCACCAATTGTATAGCATTAATAAACTCAGTCTTAGTTGAACACGTAGTATTACAAATATTATGCCATCTATTAATTCTCTCTAATACTAGATTAATGGAACGTGTAAAGAGAAAAACGACATCCAATGAATACAACGCATCATAATCATAGATTTTTAATTTTTAAATCTTTTTTATAAGTTGGAAACTCTTTGTAACAACATTATTAGATTATGGTAAACTTTTTTTCGAAATACAATGCAAGAATATCGCTAAATTATGCAACGGACTACCGATATATGATAATACATAACGAACTATTTGCTAATGTTTGTGTATTGCTTACCGATAAACAAAGTTTTCTCCAAACTTCAGAAGTGCTTGTAGTACATCAGTAAGGATAGATATCTTCTTATATATACTGAGATTTATAAACCAGTGTTTGACTTGGAAAGACATCACCATATTTCTTAATTTATTTCAACTGAGTCTAATCAATATTTTTTACACATTGTGAAACTATACAAATTCTTGAATAATTGGAGCGTAAGATTCAAGATTTGCTCAGATAAGCTTTAATGGTCACACATCGTCTATTAAAAAAGTTATTGATAAAGAATATGCAAACAAGCGTTGAATGAAATAATCTGAAGATTAGGAATTTTACAAAGAAATTATCTGTATATTTATTATAATTGCTGGGAAAAATGAAACCCCTGCATTTCCACTCGAAAATATTCTATTCTATTCGAATTTAATTCTATAAAAAAATCAGGAAATCTTGTTTATTTAATAATTTGCTCAGTCTTAATTTCAGTAATACATTTATTCCTCCTTTTTACAGTTTTATCAATATATATATATTTTTATAAATCACTTGCGAAAATATATTACAAATTCATATATGCTTATATATACGTCTATATACATGTATTTTTATACTTTAATATCCTATATCTTCCATCATATGTTAACATATAGATGAAATATCAAAGATCCTGGCAGTACCATCGTCGGAAACTGTTACTGCTTTCTTCTCATCACTGAAAAGTTACGAAATGTATTAAATACCATAGAAGAGATCGAATATATTTCATAAATAGGAAATTTACAGAATTCTTTGACAATGCCAGATTCTCAAAATATCACAAAAAATTGAATTAATTTTAATTGTTCGAGAATTAGCGATATAGAATTATAAACGCTTATTAAAATTTACGATTAATTCAAGTTATTTTTTGATGTTACATGATGACTGTCCGAATTTAAGGAAAGTTTACTTCGAACAAGTATAATTAATCTACTTGTAGAATATTTTTCCATGATACTAACAATTTTATATTCTATTCTTTTCTTACGCAACTAACACAAATTTGCTTATTAATGGTTTACCTGGATATGCATATGTCATATAAAGCCCCTCTATGCCCAGAGAATACTCGAAGGTAGTGACCTGCTCTTGCATCAAAACATCTTAGTTTACAATCTAATCCCGCTGTAAAAAATATCGATGTCTTAGTCCAAACTAATTTTGAGACACCTCCTTCTTGATTTATCTCGTGCCTAAGATTCTGAAAAGGAATGAGATTTAGGACTTGTTAATATTAAAAAAAAAAAAGAAATTCTAGATATAAATATAAAGAATAATACTTGTTTGGAAATATCCCATATGTAAATTTTTCCACATGTTTCACTCGTGACTGTTGCACTTGCAGCAGCAGGGAATGTAGGATCTTTACAAAACGCTACAACCTCTACATGGTCTTTGTTATCGCCATGTTTATTTAAATCTTGAAGTATACAAATCACCTGAAAAATATTTTGTTATCAAGTTACTCTTAAGTTACGAATCCGGATGCCGCGTGAGTATATAAGAGCAGCAAACTCATAATTAGTAGATCTACGGACTTAATCTCCATATAATTTCGTAAAAATTAATTAGATTTAGATCGTTTTTCTTTATATTTTGCTTCGTAAAAATTATTATCCTGCAAAATAGATAGACATAAGGTTGACTTTATCTCATAATAAACTCAATTATAAAAAAATATGTTTGAAAAGGTCTGCAAGCTCTGATTTTGGTTACAGTTTAAGCTACAAATCAGCAATAGACAAAAATCTTAAATAACTGATGACAGTTACTTTAATCTTTATACAGATAACAAAAAAATAATAATTTTATCAATTAATAATCCTTTCTTTTCAAGGAATGAAGAAAATAAAAGTTTCTTATACCTTGCCATTATGTGCTGTACTTAGAATAGTCTGACTTTCCATTGACACCGAAATCAATAGATTATTATCCATGTAACAATCAAGAGCAATGATAGTGCTTGAATGCCCATGTAATCCTGTTTGGTCAGGGGGAGTGGTGGATATTAGAGTGTTCGATTTTAAATCTATTACGTGAATCATACCATTTTCATATCCTATTGCAGCACGTTTCCCTGCAAGATTTAGATTAGTGCTCTCTTGAGTAAATCTAAGATTCCTATCACTTACCATCTGGAAGAATTACACCAGCCTCTGTTTTAATACCGGTACCCTGTGCGAAGATTTTGCAATCATCCTTTCGTGTTTTTAACATATAAACTTCTCCTGTTTCGGTACCTGTTATTAAGATATCACTGAAAGGATGCCACTTTATCCACTAGATAATGAAAAAAGAGATTATTAATAAATTATTATAACTGCTTATGTTTAAAAGAACAATAAGTTTATTACTTAAAGTTGAATTTTTTGTACTTATCATTTTTTTGTACTTTTCTTTAAACTATTGATTTCCTTAAGACACAATTGAAAATCACAGGCAATAAAAATAAAAAATAACAGATTTTAATCTATCAGAAATCATGTATACTAGGATATACAGTTTCTGATTAAAATCTGTTATTCCCTTGTTCCTATTACCTTTACTTTTCAGTTGATCAAATTGTAATTAAATTATTTTATTTGTAGCTATATAAAAACAGTTTTAATAATTGTTATCTAACAATGCTCACATTAATGTCATTCATTAAGACAGTTTCCCAGACACAAGTTTTGTCACTTATCCGCCACAATTTTATTTTGCCACACATATCAGCTGTGGCTAGATATTTGTCGTTGTAATTAAATTCGGCAAATATAACACTATCGTCATGGCTGCCATCAGTATTGAAAATACTCTCACCCGTGTTGGTATTCCAGAGGTATCCTTTGTCATCCTCACCCCCTGTTGCCATTAAGTCACCATTTTTACTTAACGAGCAACAAAACACTATATGATCTAAAATCAATTTAAAGATAAAAAAGTTTCTGGTAAGAGACACAAACAATCTAGTATAACTCAGTTAATCATTACATTCTTGTTTGTCAATGTTAAACTACAAATACTTTTTATTTGATGGTACAAGTTGACACAAGAGTTGTTCTATCTTTGACTGTTTTTCTTTTAGGAGACATAGTTAAAACAAGTATTCATTTTTCTTATTTATTGCCAAGGACAGAATAATGTTTATGTCAATTTGTGTCACTAATGATACATTCTACTTAAAAGTATCCGAAGACAGAATAATACTTGTGTCGATTTGTATCACCAAATAGAAAGCATCCAATGCTTTGCACATTAATCAGTCTCAAGTGAAGATCAAAGGCTTTCTTACGAGACTTGTGGCCACGAAAAACACGTATAGCATTGTCTACGTTGTCCTCCTGCATAAGAGCATCTGTTTGTGGATTCTCATTTTCATTGTCAGACGAACTCGAGCTCTCGAAAATCGGATCATTCAAATCAATAACCTCCTCAATATCATTCTCTTGAATCATTTCTTCATCCAAAAGATCTTCCACTTTAGATGGAGACGGTAGAGTACGTTTGTCTTGCATCTATTTAAAAAAATCACAATTAATCAGCTGTTTAAATCAATTAGCAAACCTAATACTGACTAGTACTGACCATTACGAAATAAATGCGAACGAACGAATAAAAATATTTTTAATTTTCCTGAATCCCTGTGGCACGCTAAAATATTGAAACACGTATTCACAGCACGTGGATTTCAAACAACACTAGAATTAGTAGACTAGAATCTAGAACCATAATTAGAACCTAGAATAGTCAGCAGATCAAAACCAATCAAAACAGAATGGAACCCACTTGATCCCGGATCTACAAAGTTTTAAGGGTCGACACTGTCGACAGGAGTGACTCAGAGACCTCTAATCGAAGATGAATTTTTTATTCCCAAATTACGGCTAAAATACTGGATGGATCGCGTTTTAATTGTGATATTCGTAATTAGGAAAGGCTCTTGAAGGCTCGTACAGAGCTATTTTTTTGTAAAAAGGCATAATAAAAATTTGTTCTGTTATCGCACTCGATGTGTACTATGGTGCAGTTGAGAGGTGTATACATGATCTTATTTTAATAAAAATTTTCAAATTTGTAAATCTGACTCTGTACGAGCCTTCCCAGCAATATAACAATGAAATCCCAACAGGTTTCATAAGGAAATATTGTTTCTTTAAGAAGAAAAATGAGCATAACTGACCCAGATCTGCACTGATTTGCACTCATAAATGTATACCTTTATGCTGAAATTATGGCTAAAATATAACATGAATCGTGTTTTGATTGTGATATTCGTAATCAGAAAAGGCTCCTGAAGGCTCGTACAGAGCTATTTTTTTGTAAAAAAAAAAGGCTAACAAAAATATTACAGGAGTGGAGTGGGTCACTCCTGTCGACCCTTAACTAATTACAGTCGAATTCGAAGAGAATAATCGATTATGTTTCCTTATGGCTTAAAACTCTATTGTAGACGTATAATATATAATGCATAAGAAAATGTACCAATCAAAGTTCTTCGTTTCCTTTCTTTCTATGAAATAAAGAACTCTGATTGATTGAATTTCTTATAGGCCTTCTACAATAAGCCATTACCTAAGTTTTAAGTATTAAGTCATAAGAATTGACCACTCACAGTCGATTATTCTTCTCACATTCGATTGTAATTGGTAAATTTTTTATGATTTAACATTTAAAACTTAAGTAATGGCTTATTGTAGAAGGCCCATTATGCTTTATGCAAATCCTGCAAGTCTGTGCTCCCCGCTTTATAATAGAAATAATACGGAAGTTTGCTGCCCACTAAACTCTAAAACCTTCTCAATAAATTTGGCGGCTAAAATTTAATTTAGAGAATCTAGATTAAATGAGGAATAAAATTCAATTTTTAATTTTACTGTTATAAATTCTCTCATTGTAATTTTAATTTTTTTTTGTTACAAAGATTATACGTAATGTATCTTATTTCTAAGCAACGTCAAATGCACATAATTGTAAATATTATGTGTGGGTCAATATTAAATATTTCTATAATAAGGAATGAAATAAAAAAATGTACATGCTAATCAGCTTTTATTTAACAACTATGTCAAACTTATTTTAAAGAAAAACAATGCAACATTATGTAATAAGCTTTCTGTACATATTTGAACTTTACGTTAATATTTATATATTATATGCATATGTATATATATATATTATATATATACAACACATTCATACACCATACAGTCCATAAATAATGCTATTATAAAGATCTGTGATAATGTCACATATATATAAATATATATATATATATAATAAATGATTTAATATATATATGTATATACACATAAGATAAAATAAGACACAAATAAAATTTCACTCTTAAATTAATCTGAAGTAAAGGTCAGATTAAATAAATTTTTTTAATTTGTGAGAGATTATAAACTCTAAATATAGATTTTTTAAATTAAGGTAGTACACTCGCGAAATAAAGAATTTCTTGAAATTGAAACTATACGTTGTATTAGAAGACTTTAACACACTTGTGCAATTACAATTAGATTGACTTTTTTAATATTGAAACATAAGCAATTAAAAACTGTACTTTTTTGTATATGTATCACTCACTTATACAAAATTCATAAAAATGTCACATTTATTTCTGTAGGGTCTAAATTAGTAGCTATATGTTAATAAAAAACGAGCATGCAATAGAAGAACATGAAATGGATATTGTAAAAAAATGTCATAATTTTTTTTACCGTAATGTAATTTTCGATTTTGTTTGGTGTAAAGAGACGACTGGAAGGAAAATGGAGGGAATGGCCAGTGAGCATCTAACATCTGCGTCTATTTGTATTCATTTTTTTCTTTCCGTGTAAGTGTGTGGCTTGGACGCAGTCAAAAGTTTTCTGATTGGCAGTAGTGGGATATCGTCAATAAGTGCGTGATGAGACTTAACTTTTGGATGGTATTGTCTGATATTGTCGCGAGAGTATTATCTTAAAATCATATAGTAATGTAACAGAGATATTAAAGAGTAATTCTAAATTTTCCACATTTTTGAAAGCCTGTAACAGTAAAAAAAAAATTTAACTGAATGAAAAAGACTCAGATTATAAATGAAGGGAGTAAAAATACGATTGCAGATGGAGAATTAATTTAGAATTTGATAAAGATAACACGCTTATTATAATTTCTACATAGTAGAAGTTCATCTATTTAAAACTCGCTCAATTACGAACTGTAGTTTCTTATTAAATGCCTAAATTTCACTTCATTATTCCGCCTTTAATAACTTCTTCTCTTTTCTTTTAATAGGATTCTTTTTGCAGTCACTATAAATATTATTGAGATCGAAAGCAGCCTTTATATTGTCCTGAAAAATCAAAATAAATAAATAAGCTAGAATTACATAAGTTACAATTTTAACAAAATAGATGACAACTTACCAGCGAGAAAAGAAATTTGACAAGTTTTCCTTTATGATCCGCATATGGACGTCGCTCTACTTCCTTGCCATCTTTAAAGAGTATTAGCGTTGGCAGCTGCTTGCTTGTGCTGGCATCGCTGACGTGATACTTTGCCGCGGCATCAGGATGTCTTCCAACATCCACTTTACCGAATTTGAAGTTCTCCAATGCATATCTAAATTACAATTATTTTCAGTGATAGTAAACATACCGAGTATTTTCTCGTAACAAAAAAGAGAAATTAGATTATATATAATCGCGTTCAGTAGAATGTTTATTTTGTATTTTCTAAAAATTTTTTTTATTTGTAGAGAAATATCCTGTAAACTTAAAAGTATATTTAAAAGGTATATTTTAAAAAATGGTTTTTTATATAGATTAATAATATTATTCATCCTCTGATTGTTTAATTAAAGAATAAGATAGTAATATTTTGAAATTAAGTATATTTAATGTTACATAAGAAGAAATAATCAAACAAATAAATAAAATTATAAATATAAGTATATATAAAATAAGTGTGTGTGTGTGTGTGTGTGTGTGTGTATAATACTTCATTCCATATAACACACATCTTTAGCATTTAATTTAATTATATATATATATATATATATAATTAAATTAAATGCTAAAGATGTTATATGGAATAAAGTAATATTTTAT
This sequence comes from Cyphomyrmex costatus, assembly GCF_001594065.2. Taxonomy (NCBI): domain Eukaryota; kingdom Metazoa; phylum Arthropoda; class Insecta; order Hymenoptera; family Formicidae; genus Cyphomyrmex; species Cyphomyrmex costatus. The sequence goes on along the minus strand of NW_017280416.1, from coordinate 53,568 downwards.
ACAGTAAATAAAATAAATACAGTATATAATAAAAAATTAAAGAGAATCTCGTCAGTACCAAAAAAACTTTCAACATTTGCAAAATATGGCTTATATTTAATTAAATCACTTACTCTGCAGAGAGTTCAGAAAATATTGGTGCAAAGGTTACACAAGCTGGATTCCATGCAGTGTAAAATGCAACTAGCCAGACCACTCTGGTGTTACGTTGTAATTCTTCCTGCAATCCAGTGGCTCCACGTAGATAGACGACGTTTTCAGGCCCTTGATACATCGGTTCTGGCAACACTAATGCGAATACTGCACACAAAGTGCTATTAGATTACTTGTAACATAATGGTTTCTAATTCACAATAGTACAGTGAGTTAACTATTGGCTAACTGTTGTACTGTTTATGGAAAACAATTAAAATTATCTTGTATCCATATGCTCAGTTACACACATTGCCATAGACTTTCCATAAACAAAGTTAGCCAACATTTTGTTTATTGTATACTCTTGTCCATAGTCTTCTCTTACATATAAAAATAAATGCGTATAGAATGCCCATTCGTACATCTGCGTAGAACCACAGGATCAAATTTGCTCCTTTTGTATACATGAAACTAGATGTCAAGTAATTAATCATAGTTACGCTGCCAGTTTTTCTTGTCCTTATCATGACGACAGTTATGAGGAAAAAGAGAATCTGTGTCTCCCTCTAAAAACACAAGTAATAAAATAAATGAATGTTAATTCTCATCTATAATTATGAAACCTAAGTCTAGAATATTCTTTAATTTAAAGTATAGAACAAAAGTGAATCTTTGTATTGTAGCAATTGATAAAGATTTTTTTGTCTACAATTTGGAACCTCATAGCATTAATCATATAGATAATGTATAATTCATAAAAAATATTCACTTTAAATCTAAATAACCCATTGCATAATCAAGAGTTAAAATCAGAATTGTGTTATGCATAAAATATAATAATTTATATCTATGTATATATAAAACAAATTATATAAACTATTTTCTATATCACTTATATAAACAATCCATGGATCGTCAAAACTCATTTTTTATCATTGCATTGAACTCCTATTTTATATTTTTTACATTATTACTAAAGTCAGATAAATCAGTAATCATAAAATTTAATCACTTTTTTCTGCATTGCATTATGTAATTTATAATTTATACATTTTATACAATGCTTGTATTATCTACATGAAAAAGATTTGTGTAACACAATATAAATACGAAAAATTTTATACAAACAACCTTGAGAAGTATGGCATAACCTTGGTTAAAATTATATTGCCAATTAGCATCACTTACCCCATCAAACTCGCAGCCGTCTTGAGCAAATATATAATTACAGACTACAGGAAGGCGTTTGGCGATAATGTAGGAGACACTGAGAAGGATATTTATCAAATAGTATGGCTTCACAAGCAGCCTTAGATCCTTTTTGAATGACATTTCATATAATGGAAATGTAAAGGATAATTTGTACAATTAGTAAATGACACCTGAGGTGCTCAGTATACACTCGAGATCTTCTAACTAATTAATGTTAAACGACGATTATTATACGATTATTGTACGATCTGTCTCGTAAATTTCTCTTATCTTCTTCTTGGACAATTCCTATAATCACTATCTTGTACACATGATGAGTGAGATGTCAGTTATATTCATTCATGTCAACGAATGGAAAATGTGTCTATGCAATGAAAGTACAAAAGTTAAAAACGAGATCACTACAGAAACGCCTAATTTCTGTGTATTATTATGCGTGCGTCGTGTCAAGTGTCAAGTTCTATTCATAGCAACTCACACTTTATAGCAACAATAGCAACTGTCTGTTTTTTGTTCCTGTACCACAGCATACCACAGTGTACACACGGTGCAATAAGTTGAAGTAAAACAAATATTTAGGGAGAAATCTAGGGGTTTTTTTCAGTACCCTTAGGGATGTTAAGGCCGCAGCACACACATTCCACAGTACACAGTTCTGATAGGTTAAAATTCTTATATTTAATATCTGTTCCTAATATTTGTCCTATTGTGCGCAGCCCTATGTCCTATTTGAAATACTTTTATTTGAAAAATGATATTTGTAAGACAATTGTGTAAGATATCAATTAAGATCTACGTGTTAGGCTGTGTGGCTCCGCGACAAGGCGGTGGCTTTGTGTTTCGAACTACATACGAGAGGTCCTCGGTTCGAGTCCCGACATCGCGTCGAGCGTCCGACATTTTTTCTCGGCCCAGCTTACAATTGTATCTTATATTTGTATTTAAACAGAGAACATAAAATGTTTCCTATTTTATGAGTATATATAAAAATATTTTGTATTTTGTATTTTAGTATTAATAACTAAAGATTGAAAGTATTTTATATTTTGTATTTCAAATACTAGGATTGACAATTAATCTTATTATTTAAATTAAGAAATACATGAAACTTTCAACATTTTAATTTTAAATACAAAATATGTAATATTTTTATGTGCTCTACTGAAATACAAAATATAAAATACACTTTTATTGCAAAAATTTGTAACGACATTTCATCTTTAACGTTGGCAAACAATTAACAAGTATATGTAATGATTTACTGTGTTACACTGTGTCTGTTACTGGAAGACTCCAAATATAAAACCAGCAAAATTACAAATGTTTCTACCCTCATCAGGTCTCTCGTCATTATATAATATTCAAACATATAAAGTATATATAATGGTTACATATAAGACATTCTTTTGTACATGTAAAGTTAAATATAAAAAGTTTGATCGCATCTTATATTATAGAATTTACATTTTTAGCGCATGTAATTTTTTCCCAAAAAAGTTCTTTTGTTGTCATGTGATTTTTAAATCTACGTGTCACATAGTACTATATTTTCTCATATTAATTTTCAAAACTGGATAGATGGTAATTAAAAAAGCTAAAATTATTGTATATTTAATTCCATCATCATGAACAATTTGAGGATATCAAAGATTCAAAATAAAAATACGAACGTTGCTTTCTTAAACTTATGTTTACGCAATAGAGGTTTAACATACGATGCGTTCCATTTTTCGCATGGTGTGCTTAATGCATGGTTTATTCTTGTTGCTCATCTAATATTAAACAAGGACATTGGATGCATCATGCACATCATGTGCTATACAGAACGCATCTATAGTAGTGAATCATTACATCCTTGTTGTTTGCCTAAAGTTAATCGAAACCCTATATATTAAACAAGGATAAAACGATTCCCTGTATTGTACAGTATTGCACAGTATCTGATTGTCCTTGCTGAAATGCATTCACTGTGTATCAGTCACATCCTTGTTGTTTGTCATCAATACTAAACAATTGGATGAGATAATCACTGTGTTGTACTGTGTCAGTTGTTGGAAGGCACATATAAATTATTAAATTATAATGCAATTTTTTTTCTGCATGTTTTTTTATTATACACATATTTCATAAATAAGCATTTAGCAGGAAATCTATATAAATTGCTGTCCCTTTTTCCATAGTTATGGAGCTATATATGAACAAATTAAATAAAAATTAATTATATTATAAACTAATTTTCTAAATATTAATTCCAAAAATCGGTGGTCTTTGATAATATCAGAATGTAAGAACAATTGAGAACGGTACCTGTGCGCTAACAATGGTTTTTTTTTACATTCTGTATATATGATCAAACATGTGTGCTTGGTGCAATGTTTACATGGGTTGGATTCGAGGAGATTAACGCTATCATTCTCTATCTTCGTTGTCTGTTAGATGTGAGACAATGATAGTAAGTACTATATAAATGGCGTTGATAATACGCTGCCCGAACGCAGCTATGATTAATATATCTACCCATTAAAGAAATATTAACAATATGATAACATAATTACAGTGAGACTCAGGGCAAGTGTAATAATACGAAAAATAACGTAATCCAATAGATTCATATGGGTAATTTCCAGACAAACAAAATTCATAATTTATCATTGTAGTTGTTGGTTATTAACAATGAATCGTTATCGTTGAGCGATATTTGAGTCTATATTTACTTGTAGCAATATTATCAACTATATAATATATTTCCTGTTTAGATAAAATATCAGATATTTTCCCCTTCTATGCTTTTTGTTGTATAAGTCAATGCTGTTTAATGCCTCCATAGATACCGTGCAAACAATTCAGAAGCTGTAGACAGAAATTGCAGGATGAGGATAGCCAGCTTTGCAGGAATTTTATTGCTTCTTGAAGCTTATTCGTTTGTGAATGCAATTAACGAGAAGCAGAATCCTGACATTCTCGACAGTAGCCATCCTATAATAGTGGTCACCTGGGATTACAAAAATGCAACGGAAAAAGGTATATTAATTAAAATATTTGTGTCAATTTGTCAAGAGTAAAAGATATGTAAAATCTCTGCTAATTTAAAGACACTGTTAATTATTTAAGCCTGGGATGTAATATATAATCAAAAAAGAAGTGCTTTGGACGCAATAGAAGAAGGATGTTCCTTGTGTGAGGAGCAGCAATGTAGAAAGACTGTGGGATTTGGTGGCAGTCCGGATGAATCTGGAGAAACTACGCTAGATGCTCTCATTATGGACGGGTAAAGACAATTAAAGTAACAAAACAACTTTATTCTTATTTCATTAAATTATACTGGTGATATATTTAAAAAATGTAATTTTTTTGATAGAACAACAATGACCGTAGGAGGAGTAGGAGGACTACAAAATGTAAAGAATGCTATTTCAGTCGCTCGCAAAATATTGAAACACACAAAGCATTCCTTGCTGGTTGGAAATTTAGCTACAGAATTTGCTGTGAATATGGGATTCAAGCAGGAGTCTTTACAAACGGATGAGTCCAAGAAGATGTGGACACAATGGAAGGCGAACAAGTGTCAACCCAACTTTTGGAAGGTATTGAGAGAGATTATATTCTTTTTGAGCACATTTTGTTTTATAATTATTTCTGTGATATTTTTGGTACATATCTAGAATGTCACACCAGATCCAACAAGTTCCTGTGGACCATATTGCCCAATCGACATAGAAGATGACAAAAACGAGGTAGTAGGAAGCGAGGAAAATCATGATACGATCGGTATACTCGCGATAGACTCACAGAGGCGAATAGCAGTTGGAACATCCACAAATGGCGCCAAGTATAAGATACCTGGGCGCGTTGGGGATTCTCCTATTCCAGGAGCTGGCGCATATGCCGTTCAGGACATCGGCGCAGCTGCTGCTACCGGTGACGGAGATATTATGATGCGATTTTTGCCAAGGTAATATTATATATTAATACAAACTTTTATTTTCAAATATATTTTAATGAACCAGAATATAAGTTTATACATTTTATTTTAATTTTTATCTTAACTTTCTTACTTTAATTTATAAAATTTGTTTAGAAACTTAAAATTGATGTCTAGTGTAACACACAGTATATCTTACCATTACAACTGTTAAAATTAAAAATTGAAAATTTTTACAGCTTCCTGGCAGTAGAGGAAATGCGTCGTGGACTAAGTCCATTAGAAGCTGCTAAGAATGCGATTTTGAGAATTACCCATCATTATCCTAACTTTTTCGGCGGGGTGATTGCATTGAATGCAAGAGGACAATACGGAGCAGCATGTAATGGGATGTTGGTGTTTCCTTACTATGTCGCACATCCTACCTTAGGCCCTAAATTACATTCCGTTTATTGCAACAATTATTCGCAATGTGATGGATCTGGTGAAACTTGTTAATTTGCACATTTGTTCAAACTTTAAAGTGATAGTTATTCAAGTTTACTTACCTTCATTAAGAATTAATCTGGGATATGATCTTTTATTACTGTCTCACAAACCTTAAGATATGTTAAACTTGACATTGAAAATATACGAAAAGACTTCTATTATGAACGGATAATAAAGACAATTAACATAACAAAAGTAGCTTCCTTGTTTCGTTAAATTGTACCAGTAGTTATATTTGAGAAATGTATTCTTTTCCATAGAGTGATGATGTATGTAGATTTAGTAGGATTATGGAACGTGGAAAATATGTAGAAGGCGGATAAGTGCTAACTAAACTTTTGGAAGGTATTGCGAGAGAAGTTATATGCTCTTTCAGCACATTTCGTTTTACGATTATTTCTTAGTTATTCTTACTGTATCTAGAATGTCGTATATTGGATCCAACAACTATATGCATGTGGACTGTATTCTGCGAGTAATATAGAAAATGATAAATGCGCTAAAAGGAAACGAGAAAAATCATGATCATATAGGATATAATCACGATAAACGCATAGGGATGTATAACAGCCGATACGTCCACAAATACATCGATGAAAAAAAAATCGTACAGAACTCAACAAAAAAGCAAATTAAAGGTAAAGATTCATTTTTTCGAAAGCGGTAAACGGCATTTGTGCATAATTTTCAATTCGTGCCGTGCAACATCACAAATTTCGTATAAAATTTTAAGATTCATTTATACTTTTGTAATTTCGACTACGATCGATCGATCGATTTGATGCGACAAATGCTTCGAAGCATTAAAATTACATAAACTTTAAATGTTACAATAAAATAAAGTTTAATGACTCTCAAAATTTAAAATTCAAAATATAAAACCTATGTATTTATTCAATATACATTGGTGTACAGGCAAATAGAGTCAAAATGTTAGTTATAATTTAACAATTTCATATTCATTTGATTTCGCATAATTACGAAATTCGAACTTCGAAGCATTTTTTAATTGGTCAATTAATAGTTTTTTCTTTCGATTAGTCAATCAAAAGTTTCGAAGCATTTGTAGCGCCAAGTGGACCGCATCCTCTATGAAATATCGGCAACACTGTTTTTTGAAGTACCAGTCTGAAAAGTAGAGATTTCAAACTTTAGAAAGCTTTTTAAACATCTTGCTACGATGATTTTTCACATAATGCATAAGAAAATGTACCAATTAAAGTTCTTCGTTTCCTTCCTTTCCATGAAATAAAGAACTCTGATTGAATTTCTTATAACTTATGTGTTTTCCGTTCTGCAAGAGCTGTGCTCCTAACTTAAAGGCCGCAGCACAGACTCATGCATAGTGCATAAGAGAATCAACCAATAAAAATTCTTTTCCGGAAGGAAAGGAAGGATTCTGATTTGTTGATTCGCTTATGCGTTATGCAAAAGTCTGTGCTGCGGCCTTAACTGTTCTTTTCCACTCTCAAAATTTGAATACATAAGTCTGTTCACGTTACTAGCATTTTTTGTACTCAACCTCTTTGCTTTCTCTTTTTTTTCAAAAAATGCCCGAATATATATTTATCTCATTTTAAAATGCAAATATTTTTGGAGATTTTAAACAACGCGGACAGACCTCATATAAGTTATAAGACGCTCGATACATTCCACTTAACGATCGCGCATATCATTTCATCCTTATTCAATATTTAATAGAAAGAAATATAAAATTGTATGCAACTGTGACGTTTGGAAGTTCATAAAAGAACATACTTTTCGAGTTTTTCGACCCGTGGAATCGTAGACAGAGCCATCTATCGACGAAGAAGAAGAAGAATGAGGCAGAAATGCAGAATTAGGTTAGATCAGGATCGGGTTAGATTAGGTTGTGTGTCACCACAGATGGGAAGATATTTGCGCTTGAACGAATTTTCTGATAAGTAAAATGTTAAGGGATCGTAAGGACGTACGATCGGTGGGACGTGTTAGATGTACGAATGTCAATCACGAAGTCCCAGCCATCGTGTTGGTCTTCGTGTGCGACCTACCCTAATAAGAAGACTGATACGTGTACTACGCTGTCAAAGCAAACGTGTTGCACGAAGCACCTGGTATGGATTATGCAACGATTGTTGACGACGCGGTCAGGCAATTTTACTCAGCGGGCAGCAACGAGGCGCACTCATGGCTTCTGCAAGTGCAAACCTCGCCCGAGGCCTGGCACTTTGTGTGGCAACTTTTAGATCCTTGCAAGGTACCTATGCCAGCTAGGACTGCTTTTCATTTGTTGACACAACTATTATTTCTTTGTTACTCATTGTATATCAAAAAAGATAGAAGGATGTTTGTGTCAAGTTTTGTAACTAAATGGAAAGCATTCCAGAATTATTTAACTTTCCTTCCTCTGTATTTTGCAAAGCTTCTATCTTCTTACATGTATCTCTTGCGACTTGTGTAATCTTTTTTTAACTGATTACTCCAGAAGTATTACAGTTGAAATAAAACGATTGCTGTATTTTTTATTCTTGAACTTCAAAGTTATAGTAAGAAGTTGGATATATTTTAAAAGTAATGATAAATTATATTATATATATAATTTATTATTGTACAATTTATAAAAATGTATAACAAATACTTTGAACAATATGGATTTCGTTATCTTTTTCTTTTCCTTTAATGATAAAAGTCTGTTATCTCTACAGTCATACGAAGTGCAATTTTTTGCGGCAACTACTCTCCATGCCAAGATATCTAAGCAATGGAATGAAGTGCCTGAAGCTGAGTATCCGGTGTTAAGGGAACGTTTGCTTAATAGTGTGAAAAGACCTAACATACCCTTATGTATCCTTACAAAGCTTTGTCAAGCGGTAATATATTCTTCTTTGTTATTTGAAAAAAGGTCATGTTATAAATAATTAAATTAAAACTATTAAATAGTTTTTCTACATCTAATACACACTACTCCTAGGATGTTATATCAATATTAAAAAAGATAAATAATATTCTTAAAACATGCTAGGAATATTATGTGTTTATTAGTTTTTTACATATCATAATTCTCTAAGAGATGTTCTTAAGACATCTTTTAGAATTCTAATTCTGTTGTGTGGAAAAATTTATATAATTGATTAATTATTTAATATACATATATTTAATATATATATATGCGTTAACTGATTTCAGTTAGCTGCATTTGTGGCCAATGTTTACAGTGCAGAAAACAGGGAACATGATAGGAGTATAGTTGACGAATTGCTTGACATTTTACCTTATGATTCCCCATCTGCGTTAGAATTATTGCTTCGAGTGCTCTCAACGCTTCCTGTTGAGGTAAAATATAAAATGTATATAAGTGGATCTACTTAATTTTTGCTTTTCAATGAGTTTAAACTAATAAGCTTATAATTATTTTCAGTATCAGAAGAGACACGAAGCGAAGAGTGCCAAACTGCGGGAAGCTCTTGTCAACTTGATCAACAGCTGGTGTCAAACCGCGTGGTTCTTGCAGCAGGTCTTTTCAATGTGTAACCCGGATTCTCAAGGCAATGATGGTATATTATATTCCTTGGCACTGGAATGCGCTCAATCATGGCTTAAGATCGGCCAATTATCTTTAGAGACTAGTGGTCAAATCTATCCTTATTTATTAGTAGCTGCAGGTCACTATGCACCTAATAAGTAAGTTGTATTGACAAAATTTATGAATATTGTTAACCTTGCCATGTTCAAATCTATTATATAACTATATTTGAGTCAATATGATTAAAAAAGCTTTAAAAAGATAAAATTTCACAGAAAAATCTTACATTGATATAAAAATGCAAATAGTAGAAAAAAAAGTTTTTAAATGAAATATTAGTAAGAAAAATTATATGTTGGATCATAGTGTGAGAAGACATATTCCCTCATCTTCATCTTTACAAAACTTTATTAAGCAATAACATAGTATTTTCTGTTACTTAAGAAAAACAATTGTAAATAATTAAATAAATCTTTATATGATCTATTAATTATTTACTATATGCTAAATCCAGATCAGTAGGGTTAAATTTAATTGTATAGCGAGCGAGAGAGAATAATAGATGCGGATTATCGAATTATTAAATAAAATATCAATTTTTTTCATTAAAGAGATGAGAATCATGGTGATGATGATAACATCAAGAGCTGGGATATAGTACAAGATTGTTTAATTATGATCGTAACACACTATGAGCTTCATAAACGGCCACAAACTTTCTGGGAATGGGCCAGAAGTTTAGTATTGTTGGCGAAGCAGTATAATAGAAAATACTTTTGTGAGATATTAACCGCTATTGGAGAAGCTCACAGTCGGGCCTTTCTGATTGCTCTGGCTGAGAATTCCAACGAGGCGCATACATGGACAGCTATGGGATTGATCGAGCTATTATTGGAGTGCTCGGAACTGGAGGGACGTTATCCTACCGATGAAACGCGGAGTTGTATTCCATTTGGATTTTGGTACGCGTTACAAGACGATCTTGCTACGTTAGATCAACCGTTAGAGAACCGAGCTTTGGAAGCGTTGAAGCCAATTTATTTCCGACTAGCCCAAGCGTTGCTGCGAAAATCAACGTTACCCACGTCTCCAAGCGAGAGAGGGAACGCGGATGAGCGTGAGCTCTTCAGATGTTATAGGCAGGATGTGGCGGATACATTGGACTATTGTTACAGTGTTCTTGGTAATGATTTGCTGGCACTTCTCGGGCAAAAATTGAGCCTGGAAGATTCACCATGGACTCACATAGAATCAACGTTACACGCCTTCAAAGCTCTATCCGAGAGCGTTGGTACTCAGGAGTACTGTTACATCCCTGCGCTGATAAACTTGATTATCGTTCACATACCTTATCATCTTTATCCCGAAGAGGTATGTATGATCATTCATAGGAAACAATGATTAATTGCAAACCACTCCTCCTTCCAAGCATCTCTAAATATAATTTATTTTTAGTTAACTTGATAATATTTAAAATTCAATAATTTAGAAGAGCTATGAGCTAAAACAATGTCGTTTAATTTCAAGTATAATAGATAAAATAAATTGTTATAATAAATGATAAAATAAGTTATTGATATTTTTCTAAAAAGATATATTTGTGTAATAACAAATATATTCATCACCATCTCATTTCGTCACCAGGTACTAATTTGTGCCTGTTCCACACTGGGCGCATATGCCGAATGGATAGGGGAGCATCCTGAGCCCTGGCTAGAAAAAGTCTTGCAGCTCGTTACTCAAGGACTGACCAGAGGATCTATGACAGCACCGTTTGCGAGTATGGCACTGAAGGATTTGACGAGGGAGTGCGGGCCGTTTCTCGCCCCTTATGCGCCATCCATTCTTCACACTATCAGTCAGACATTACCAAATGTCGAGCCTGGTGGTGGAGAAGGTTTGCGACTCATGTATGCGGCTGGAAAGTTACTTAATGTGTTACCTTCTATGGAGGAGCAACTGTCGCATCTGGAGGCGACGCTGGGACTGTGCGTGACGAAGATCAAGGAGCTACTAGGACAACCATTGTTCACGGCACGGCTTGGTGTGACTAATTATCTGAAGATGGCTACCATGTTCTTCAGCACGATCGAGGGTGCGATCGGCAAAGCTGTGCTGGACGGCGTGTTGCCGGTATTCAATCAGATCATCACACATCCTGAGTGGAGTCAGGACAACGCCACACTAGAGGCAATGCACATGTGCGCGCAACGATCCGTGACTGCTTTGCGACAACCGGAGATTGAGGCACGACCCTTGTTACCAATCCTATCAACTTCGTACAAAATTTGGCCGCATCCAGCTGCGCTAAATCTGCTGAAGCAACTCGTGCTGCTGTTCGGCAGAGATCCAGATAACGTTGTGAGTCCGGTACTTGCGGAAATGAGCTTGTTAACGTTGAACGGCGTGAAAGTGTGCAAATCGGTGCAGGGCGATCTGTCCGAGTGGTCGGACTTGATGGAAGCATACATGGGCGTGCTCGCGCAGATTTGTAAGAAAAACGCCCGGTTATTGCTACAAATTCCGGATCAAATTCCGGATATGTTGCAATGCGGTAAGCGCAACGTCATCATACGTTTCCTTGGAAATATGAAAATCATCATACAATGTAGTTATATTCCTTTTTACAGGGATTACTTGTCTAACGCTTCCGGAGACAGCCACAGCCAAAGCAGCCGGATATTTTCTTAGTCATGCGATTGTGCAGAGCCCGCACCTGCAAACGTTCATTCAACCAATTGGACAGGAACTTGTCGCCGCGATTTTGCATTGTGTCGGTAAGCAGAAAATTTCAGAATACCTGCAAATGCGAAAACAGTCGATCAATTTATTTCTTAATTAATTTTTTTATTTCTTAATTTCAGGTGGAGCAATGCCTCACAATAACTTGGAGCCTCACGCCGAAGTTTTGTTAGCATTAAATAAAACATGTCCGGAATGGACTGCGCAGTGGTTACGCATTGGACTGGAGAATCAAAAGAACCTCGCTGCTGTGTTGCAGAAGGAGGACGTCACGCGCATTTTGCGCGAGAGAACAAATAGGGGACGACTTTGCGATGTACTAAAAGAATTTAATAAACAATGCCGTCAAAAGACAGGTATATGACAATAGAACTTTTGTGATGTCGATTGACAAATTTTACTATACGAAATACCGATTTAAGATAGATATGCAACACACGGACGTTAGTATAATTTATCTTTTCATGTAATAAATGCTGCATAATGTATATAATTGTGTTTTATACAGATTTATTTACTTGGATTGTAAGATATTCATCAATTGTGTGATACAAGCGCTTAGTGTATCGAATACAAAAATGTTCACGTGATGCAAAATAAATAGCGATAATAAAAAGTATATTTACAGTAAAGATAGTAAAATATACAGCCTTGACTAAAAATAAAGCACCTGTGTGTTTTTTTTCATTAATCTAAATTTCTTTTATTTGTATTGTTTTCTATTGGTTACCAGCCATTAAAGTACCATTATATATAAGTAGGATAATTCATAATAAATGCTATACATTCATTTTAGAGTTAAAATGTTTTATAATGGTTAATAAGATATCTCATATTTTTGGCCAAAGCTGTATATAAAAACGAGAAAGTAATGTATAAATCCAATTCCTTTTGTATGTTCCGAGGAATATAAGAATATTAAAAAATGAGTTATTTTGAGTTTTTAATGCGTCAAGTTTTATCGAAGCAATTCAGAATGAAATATATAGGTTTTGTATAAAGTAGGCGACAACTTATATATAAAGTGCAATAATAGCAATAATTTATGATTTAATAAAAGTTTGTTTGGAGATAAGAAAGATGCATAAAACTATTAAAAAATAATATACGAAAATAAAAGATTGCAAAATATATTTAGTAATTATATATTGTGCTTTCTTTATTGTTTAGTAAGATTAGAACACCTTGGAGTTTATGCTCCTGTTTAATTTTGATTTCTGTTTTGCTATTTATAGTACAGAAAAAAGGAACGGAAAAATTCATCAAAGATATACATTTCTATTTACGGACTTAATATCACTTTCTCTCGATGTCTTAAATATACGTACTAACATATATATGTTTAACATTGTGTCGTACGACGACACCTATATGCAAATAGGCGAATATATTGCATTAAAAAGTGGGGTCTTCTAAAAATCGCAATACACTATTAAATGATACAATCAGTCTATTTTTGTAGTCGAATGTTATACTACTTTTTTTGAAAAAGAAAAAATGGCATGTCAAAAATATCAATTCAAAAACAGTACAGATCGATTGTCATGCACACATATGATGTATCTTTTTTACAATAAAATTAATATATTATTAACAAAAAAGGAATATAAAAATTATGTATCTATCAGACATCATATTTAGTTCTGCCATTTGTGTATTGAAATTTAATATTATTTCAATTATTTATTTTAAAATATATCTAAATAAATAATAAAAAATAAGATAATCAAAAGGCTCAGTTGAATAAATTAAAAGAAACAAATAAATTGCCAATATGAGCCAACACAAGTTCTCAGTGTATACTTTTTATACAATTTATTCGAAATAAATAATAAAACGTAAACGTTTCGACCTACAGTTAAGGTCCTCTTCAGTATATATTTAAATGTGAATATAAAAATAACAATTAAAATTAAGATACATCCACGATAGTAGCGTATAAAAACTATATGAACAAGATTTAACTTAATTTGGACATTACCACTTTAGTATTTATAGTTTTTATATGCTACCATCGTGGATGTATCTTAATTTTAATTGTTATTTTTATATTTATTTAATATGTACTGAAGAGGATCTTAATCGTAGATCAACACGCGCGCGCGTTTACATTTTTTTTATTTCGAATAAATTGTGTAAAAAAGTATTGAGAACTTGTGTTGACTCATATTGGCAATTTGTTTGTTTCTTTAAATAAATATTATACTTCTTTTTCATAATTGCAAAATAATTTATCTTGATGAATTATCACAAGATCAAAAAATAAAGTTAATTGGTTAGAAATTACACGCCAATATACATATATATGGTATATCATGATTGTAAGATACAAAATAAACAGTCATTCGATATAAAATAATCATTCTCACTTATTTTGTTTACATCACACGTCCCAAACAACACTAAGTCTAAAATTGTGACATAAGACGTCTTCAAGTTATCTTTTAGATGCAAAAGAGCATCTTATGACTCGATTTTAGACACTTTGTTGTCTGGAATGTTTAAATTTAGTGTATATACATTTAACTTGGAAGGATCTAGTATTGTTTGGTGCACTGACATGCGTATGTAAGTACGAAAAACTTTTGTAGGTACGTCAATATAGTTTTCAAAATGAAATATATACTAGCCTAATAGAAATCTTTTAAAAGATCTGTTTGTTTTTATTATAAAATATAGAAAATGAATGATGATGAGAAAGGATGGATCCGTATAATTATCTTGTATTTACATATAATTTGTAAAGATCTACCCCACGCAAAAAACATAAATTTTTCACTGAGGGGGTTCACCACCATTTAACAAGGGTTGTTTGCCGAATTTTGCGGCGACACGTGATTTTCTGGGCCTGGACGATTTCCCTGCATTTTGTTGTGACTGTTGCTGTGATTGCTGCTGCGGCTGTTGTTTCGGTTGTTGCTGTGGCTCGTTTGACGCTATTTTCTCCCTGGCCTTATTTACAACTTCGGGCTTTTGTTTCTACGCATAAAAAATCGGCAATTTAATTATAAACGTTAAGACAACAAAAAGTAACGATTTTTTAAACTAAAAACCTTGGGCAACGTTTCCTCTTGTTTCTGCTGTTTTTGTGGTTGCTGCTGCGTTTTTGAAGGACTGGACTTTTTGGCATGCGTCTCCTTTGAGGCTTGTTGTACGCTGGCGTTTCTACTCTTTTTCTGAGCCTGTAACGGAACAAATGCAGTGCTATTTTTAATTTCCATCTTTGATCCATTCTGAGGACCTTTCTGTGGTATCTGATGTTTCATTTGCAGTTGCCTGCTTTGGCTATATGATGCGAGTTGCATGAATGCTGGGGTTGGTGGTAATTTTGGGTTCCACTTTGGATAAAATATGTTAGGCTGCATAGGCATATTCAGCGGGAGTGGTGGTATTTTCACAGAGCCCATTGGAGGCATTATAGGAGGTCGGATATTTTGGATCCAATTGTTTTGAGTGTTAAACCAATGAGGTATCATTGGTTTCACTTTCGTATCGTGCATTGATGTTTTATTCAAATTTAACGCCTGACAACAAGAACTACATTAATAAAGTAAAAAAAATACAAAGTTAAAGAAAACTTTTTATGCACTTATCATTACCTTGTATGCTTTTTTCGCAGCGCTTTCTGTGGCTTGTTCATGAGTAGTACAAGGATCGCCCTGAAAAATCCTATTATCCATAAGCATAACATTAGCGCTGATTAAACCCGTTTTTTCGTCAACAACATAATTATATTTTGGTATGCCACTTCCATTATATGAGAAATGTTTCAATAATTGCGTGCTATACCAAACCGCATTTGCTTTCTCCTTTTTCTGTTCTGTTTGTCGGGCACGCTAAACAACGCATATACATCATAAAATTATTAAATAATATGAACACGAAATATAAAGTAACGAAACATATAAATACATACATCGAATAACTGTTGTACTAAAGGTGGAGGATTCTGATCCTTCTGCGGGACCGTTGCTTTTTGAAGCATCGCCGCGGATTGCGGCACAGACTGTTGTGGTATAGATTGTTGCACCATAGATTGTTGAGGCGTACTTTCTTGCTTGTTTGTTTGCAGATTTACGTCAGGAATCTTTAGCACAGCTTTCAAAAATGCGCTAGGATCTTGCGACTGTAACATAACGATCTTTTAGAAATACATCGATAAGGCGTAATTTACAATAAAGAAAAAAAAATACAATATTCAACAATTCTTACCGATTGTACACTGTGATCGTTGCTGAATGACTTGGCTCTCGATGTTGAACTGGATGCAGCAACTTTCTCCGGTGGTCCATTCGGTTTCTATCATAGAGTAAAAATATCTATAAGATTCGTAACGATCTTGTAATTCTACATCGCTACACTCACTTGCATCTTGTGCAATTCGTTCCACAGCGCTTGAAACTCAGACGTTCGATTGGGTGGCGGCGGTGTGTGCTGCGAGGTCTGAGGTAATGTTTTGCACGGTATTGTTTTCGAATTCAATTCTATACCGTGTTGTGCCATACGCAAACAAATATCACGATTTAATTTTTCAAGTCCCTTCTTAGCGAGCTGCATTTGTGGATATGCGTTTAACATTGATTGATCGTTCTTCTTGCTAGGAGAAGCAGAACTCGTTTGCCTCCAGCTTTCCGGCAATTCATTCGCTACATTTCCCTGCTCCATTCTTTCGCCGAAACTAATATTTACGAAGTCCATAGTCGACAAACGATAACCGCGAAATTGAGAGCAACCATTTAATGTAAATCCGCCTGCAATAAACAAAGAAATATTCCATAAAAATTCACATGCACTTAATATCCGAGTTTTGAAAAATTATGAGTTTCTCACCAATAAAAGGCTTATCGAACAAAACGTCGTACATAGTATCATTTGAATTACTTCCATTTCGTACTCCGGTGATAGTACCCTTAGCACCGAGCGGTACACTAAAGCCGTTTCTAACGCAGCGAATTCTATCGAACAAACGATTTTGGGAGTTCGGATCGGGTGACACGTTACGTAAATGTAAATCCGGTTTATAAAGTAATTGCGGCTTCACTTGCATAAAGACCGTTTTTGCCATGGTTTCTTCAGTCTCCAAGTATTTCTCAACTTCTTCTTCGATTTGTTTTATCAAGTACGGTTCGATCACATCCATCCCGCAAGTGCGACTTTCTAAACCATTCAGTTCCATTTTCAACCATGCAATTGTATCCTTCAGCTCGTCCGAACTACAATAAGTTAAATTAGACTGTTATATTGTTAAAATTTATTAAATAAATAAAAAACCAAATACGGTCGATGCTAGATCTTGGTGTTGAATAGGTACCTAAGATTTAGCTTCAATCACATTTAACTCTTCTTTACTTATTGAATTCATCTGACTTATTAATGTCCACGCGTTGCATTATTATTATAATTTATCAAAACATTATGCATATATTTTAACATAAGAAAATATGAAATATACCCCTTTGTGAATAACTCTTCTTCTTGGAAAATATCGTTTGCTACATTCTGGGCTAAACGTTCGAACAAATAAGGACATTTTGTCATGTAATTCCGAATCAGATCAATCGCTTTTGAGCTATATAACCATTGATTGTTTTCCTTTTTGGTATAACCAGGTACCTTTTAAGATTTTAGATTAAAAACGAAGAAATGATAATTGATTATGTTGCAAAATATGTATCATTATCAATTATAAAAGTTATATTTAATAAGTAAAATGTATTCTCGTGTACATTTCTTACCTCTTCATTCCTTTTACTAAATTTTAAATTCAATCCAAGATTATGTTTAGTAACGTCAATCGTCGATGATTCTATAACATAAATTGTTCCAGTAATCCTACTCAAAAGATGACTACTTATTCCAAGACGTTGCGCGGCAACACCGCCAAGCATATATCGCGCTTTCTGTTGCCCATAAGCTTGTCTAATGGTATCAAATGTTGGCTCCTTTATGGCTTTTATAGAAATTTTGATTCTGCGTGATTTGCAATCCTCTTTGTTTTGTACAACCTATAAAATAACAAAATCTTCCTAAATAAAACTAAATGCTACTTTATGATAAATTTCAGGGTAACTTGATCTAATAATCCTGGTATCTAACGAGATGTAAGAAGAAATCCAATACAATTGTACCTCTCCCATTGCACCATAATAAGGATGTCCCAACATGAAACAAAAGGTTCCTGGTATAAAAATATCATGCATAGTTTCGTAGACTGGCAATGTTTTACTATACACTGAGATATCTTTGACTACAGTTTGATAAGCATGAGCTGCAACGTAATCGTTCCACTGTTTCTCGACCGTAACTTTTCCATAAACACCAAAAACATGTTTGTTGCCCAGGAACGAGCGAGCGTAAAGCAACACTTTCGTATCGCCAATATCTATTCCAAGACGTGACATATGTCTAGAAATAAATATTGTGCAAAATATTATTGTATATTATTCTTAATATTACTCTAATATTAATAAGACCAGTATTAATGTCGTCTTACAATTCTTTAACTTGTTTGCATACTATGTTCCATTCTGCGGCTAACGCGCCCTTCACATCTTCTTTCTTCAAATTATTATCACTGTAACTGCCTAATTGATTGATTAAACTGAGTTTCACGTTACAATCAGCCACACCAACTACAAGGACCTCTTTTAAATGAGGCCATTCCACATATACGCTCTTTCCTAACACATTTGACGCTAAAGTTGTTAAATCAGGTGTTGGTTTTGATATTATAGTTAGAATCATACTGTCTAGGACTGAATGTTGCTGAAATACCTTGACCTACAAAGATATTGATATAATAACTGATTAAGATCTAAGACAATAAATGTCAACGATATGTGTACCCTCGCTTTTTCTAAATGCGGTGTGTGGTCCAAATGTCGTAGTATAGGAAATCCTGGATAATAAATGTTGAGATCAAAACTAGGAGATAATCCCCTAATTAATTGTTCTCTTGGAACGAAAATATCTTCGCGATTCATTAATTTTACTTGAGCATGATTGGTAAATTCTGGAAAGTATAATGTTGTCTTCTGAACACTTTGAATCTCGTCGGTGTACGAGTACAAACACATCGGTCCATATTTATTCCTTGCTTGTTCTTCAAGTGTTAATCTTGATAAATGTGGCTGCATAGCTATTGCAAGCAAAAAACGAAAAAGAAACCTAAGTATGTTATATTAAAAAAACTTTTAATTATTTAAATGTTTACATTTTATTTCATACAAATATTTATAAAACATAGAAAAAAGTACTGCTCACCAGCCAACAGTAATTTTTCATCAATAAATGGGATAAGTACAACTGCTTCCCATTCCTGTCGTTTTCCATTTAAATCAGTTTTAAAATTATGTGGATAATAGTTAATAATCGGAGAAGATTCCTCTGTCAGTAGTGACTGAAATGCCTCTGGCAATAAATCTTTGCTAAATGCTGGTAATACAGCTAGCAATTGTTGAAAAGGTAAGAATGGCTCTCCTAAGTCAAATTCTAACTTCAAATCCTTAAAGTCTTTTACATCTGAGATATATGGGGCGTAATGATGTGGATAATACCACGACCAGCTGCAACAACCGTGATAATAATAATGCAAATTCCATTGTATCGCTCTCACATAGCCTTCAGCCTGTGAACGTAAAACTTCTCTAAAAATTAATAAAATATATTTATAAGTATAGGCTAGAATATTATTTGAAACATATTTTATCTAAAATTATACACATAAAATACTCACTCATTGACATTTTCATATTCTAATTTGTTCATATAATAATCTTTTTTATGTTGTACAAATTCCATATTATATATCTCACTATCTGATTCATCATCTACTATTAAATCCATATTTCTATACTCTAGAAAGATATCATTATCGTCGTCAAAATTACCTAAGGACTGTTGTAAAGCATTAATTATCACGTATTTTTATAATTATAGTCAATTAAAAGATATTTAAATAACTACCATATCCTTAGTATTTTTGATAAGAGCATCTAAAAAATCTTTATTTTGTGTTTTCTTTGGAGATGCATTCTCACTGTCTTCTGTTTTCTTATATATATATCGTTCAGATTCATTGGGCCTTCTACCTGTCTTACTTTCGAAAAACTTTATATCAGCATATTGCTCGTTAAACTGCTCTACATCTAAACGGCTAAGTTTCTCCATAAACTTTTCAAAACGGTCGAGTTTTAATGTTCCAGCTTCATTTATATAACCTAAAGTAAAATAATATATTTAATTATAATCAGATAATAAGAAATACAACTCTTGATTAAAAAAAAAATAATATAAAGATTATAGAGGGCATATAACAAAAAGTTAAATTTAATTATATAACTATAGAAACATAATTTTTTGATAAATAATTAATAACATACCCTCTAGTGTTGGTAATACCTCCATATATGCACGGTACAGAATTGGCAGTGCACCGTTAGCAATATGTAAATTTGGTAGATGAGGAATAAAATCGTTTCCTACCAGAAAACCCATTAACACCCAGTCATCGATTATTTTCTCAATATCAAATGAAAATGACAGTTTATCCTTGATCGGTGAAAACTCGTGTTCTATGTACTCTCGTAAAAGTGACAAATGAAGAAGGCAGAACTTTGTCTCCTCGGGGGTCATTTTTACTTGTTGCTTACCAAATTTTACTTCTTCTCTCAAAAGAGAGAAATTTGGTTCGTGTGAACAGAGACCTAACATTATTAAATCTGCATCCAAACCGTATAAACAATGGCTAGAATTACTGTTGTAATCCTTGCTTGCCTTCATGTATCTTATGTAATCCATAATCTTATGCTCTCCTTCTCCAGGTACCTGAAATGTATTTGATATCTGTTATATTTTACGAAATAACAAACATCTTAGTCTGTAGTAGATAACTTTCTTTCCTGCAGGATTACTAGCTGAGAATTTAAGTTTTCTACCATATTGACAGTGTTGTTGATCATGTTGCTAGTTTGGTTTCACATGCAAGTTTCTATAGTGGCTAAGCAATTAAATATTTTAATAGAAGACTCTTATCCAAATTGGTAAACATAAAATACATATAGTACATTGTGCATGCATGTTTTTAATTATTATAAAAAAAATACTTCACATGATATAAATTGCATCTTTATCAGCTTTCGCAATGGACAAATATAAAATTAAACAAGGAAAATAGAATAAAAATCCAGCAGACCAACCAGCTACATAATTTCCAGCATCCAGTACAATAGCATGCAAACAATTCTGCAGGAAGAAAAGCATTGTGTGTTACAGGCTTAAGAGGCTGGTATTACTTTTTATATGATAAATTTTTCAAGCTTGTTGGCTACAGAATAAAGACATTTTCTATTTGTTCTATAGCTATCCAACAGCTTGACAAATTTGTTGTACAACAAATGTAATATTAGACTAACGCCAATATTACATTTGTTCATTTATGTGGTACAATTTTTTCAATTTTGTCATATAACAAATGTAATATTAACCTAACTCCTGTTATTTCTATAAAAAGAGGACAAAAATTATATTTGTCTCTTATATTACATTGTCAGAAAAATTACCTCAGAACCGCTGAATAATATTTTACATTTTTTCCAGGTATCATCTGTAGAAACCTTGTGTTCAACAAAGCATTTAAGCTGCTCGCCTAATTTAGCCATGAAAAGTGTTCCTGGGGTTATGCAATTTGAGTCAAATCTCTTCTCTTTGGGTATTGGGATACCCTTGGCCTTGGCTTTAGCCTCTTGTACTTCAGCATCCTTAGCGGCTCTAAAACGTCGGCCTCTTTGTTGATTGATTTTTGCTCTAGGTGCGACACCATCGATTGCCATAAAAAACAATTTCTGTGGGCGGATCATGTTAAATAGCACCTCTATATAGTGAAATATATTTTTAAAAATCATCTCCTCAGTGATACGGAAGCAAACATCGTCATTGGGATGGGAACATGTATGTATAATACCGTTCATATCCAAATATAAATAATCAAATTCTGGTATCTGGAAAAAAAGAAGAAAATAGATTGTGATTACTGCACAAAGTTATAAAAATCATACGTTTTTTTTATTGAAATATTTGAAAGAATAAAAATCTTGCTTGGGTATAATAAAAAAGAAAGACGAAGAAGTGTGATAAGCAACAAAAGACTCATTGCTTCAGGATTTACATTACTTTTTTTTCTCCTCTCTCACCCCCCAACTAATACCTGATGTTCCTTCACGACCTCGCTGAGACAGGGATATCTCTCGCTTATGTATCTGAAGAATTTTGGCACGCCCATCGTGAGCCTTACTTCGACGTCGAAATAAACGTGTTACTTCGGATAATTATATGTCCGCAGCGAACACTCGCGCGTAACGTCGTCCTATTAAAATCAAAGATTTTGCTTGCGAGTACGCTATATCAACTTCACTTCGACGGTAACATTCGTCCGCAGATCATCCATGTAGTGTAGACGGGAAGATGAGTGCGGAAATCCCGTACCGAGCATAATATAAATACAAGTGCGTATTGATAAAACATGTAACTGACAAATGGCCAATCAGAATTGTTATCAAGTACGTCACATTACGCGGTGAATTCGAAATTATTATCTATAACTTTCTTGCAATACGCATTATAAAACAATTACTATTTTGCCATTTTTATAGGCGTCATTACATAAAAAATAACCTTTTATTGAATTTTCTTATATTTACCGAGATGTGGGATACAAAGTATACATTTATAAGTAAGTATATGTAAAGTTTTTGGACGGAAAAATTGTATAAAAGTAATATTTTATTAATTAAGTATGAAATAAACATCAAATTAATCTTATTATTATATTAAATTTATTGTATTATATTTAATACATGAATTAAATTATTAAATTGATATTATATTAATTCAAATATAAAATTTTCCAAAGTAAGTAATAAATTTTAATTTAATAGATTGATTATTATTATTATTAATAAAAAATGCTTTTTTTCTGCATATATTTTGTCTTTTGATAATAGTTTTTGCACCCTATCACTGCACAATTCTTAGATTTTAATTAAACGTAGATATGCTATAAATTACTGACAGATAAGTACCGGCTATACTTCACGTGCCAAACCTGCTCGAATAGTTCCGGAAACAGTCGATGATGACATTCCGCTATTCCGAAATTCTGTGACCACCGGACGATCCTTGTCTTTAGGTCTGTTTTTTATTGCTGCACTCTCCGAACAGGTGCATACGGTGCAATAAATTGAAGTGAAATAAATATATACGTTTGTTTCACTTCAATTTATTGCACCATGTGTAAAGAAAGTGTAGCAATAAAAAATAGACCTTTTATATCATGGTATCGGGTTGCCCTGAGAATCCTGGGTTGCGTTCAGGAATTACGGCTATAGGTAACTCTAGGCTATAGTTTACGTTACGTATATTACATCAAAAATGCACCCAAGAGTTATCTGAGCATAATTCCTGAACGCACCCCTGTGATCTTTAAGTGTTATTTTCATGAAGCACCATTTTAGGAAGGGAACTTGCTAAATTGCATAATTTGATTATCCGATTTAGCGTTCAATAGTTGAGTGAGAATTAGCTCGTTGCTAACAAGGGCTAATTTTTCACTATTTGGTTAATTCGAAATAATAGATGGCGTCTGACTCACGGAGCCAATCGCATTGGTTGGAAGCATCGCTACCGGGAAGGTTCATACAGCGCGACGCGGCGCGCTTCGGATATGGCCAATATTCAAAAATTTATTACTCAGAAACTAAGGCCTACTCAATCAAACGCCGGGACACGAGTCTTTTTTTTTCACCTCTAGAATCACCAAAAAAATTGGGATTGAAATCCCAGGGTGAGTCACCTGGTCCTCCCCTTGTAAGTAAGAATTGTGTGTAATACACACACAATACGGTATTATACAATAGTTACGTAATAGTTAAACGTGTAACTACTATGTAATACTGTGTGTCATATCATATTTATATATTGTTGAGTGCATTATAATTCTATAATGCTGTTGGCTAGATCATTTTATAAATATAAAGTGATGATTATCAATAATAATTAAGTGCTTTTCATTTAGTTGAGCTTCATTTTATCAGTCTTGACATATAGTGAGTAACAAAGATAGAATGACACTTAGCTAGTGTCACCATAAAATGAAAAGCATACAATAGTTTGATTATGATGTAAGAAATCGTATCTTCTTTATACATTATGAGCTGGATGATAATTATTGAAAATTAACAGCAAATTGCGTAAAACTAGCAAAATCTGTAATTTTTGAAAATTTTTAGCCAAGTTATCTCGTGTACATTACATTCAATTTACTTTTATATAGATACTTATTTAAAAAAAAAATGTAGATATAGGAAAAATTCTTGGTTGTATCAAAATACAACCGAATGTAAAGATAAAGCTAATTAATTAGAAAATAATTACATTTCGCTCGTTTTTTGCAATGTAAAATATAAAGAAAAACGGTCTAAATCGAGCGGTAATAAGATTTTTTAATTAATATAAATTTCTAGTTTACAATATTCTAATAAGAAACATTGTTTAAAAAATATAAAAAGTATAAAAGTACAAAAAGTATAAAAGTATAAAAGTACAAAAATATCTATATTATATAATAGTTTTGAAACTCACAGGTCCTTCTTCAGCAATTTATATACCTAGATATTTCGATGTCAACGAGATAAACGCGCAATCTTACGGTCAAAGAGATGTGGTGTGGTATCGTGCTGGTATGATAATTTGTTTGAAGAGAAATGATTCTCCTGTTTTTGTGTGAATATGGAAATTGTGTAAAATGTATAAAAACAGGAACATCGTTACTTGTTCATCTGATTCTGTTAAGTGCAAGTGTTACAATGTCTCAATTAGAAAAAAAAACAATTGACAACTAGAAGACCGCATAAAATATAAATATTTAGAACATTTTTATAAAATATAAAAATAATTTTGTAAAAATTGATTTTATTAAATTAATTTAATTAAATAAATTGTTTATTATAGCACTTATTAATTTTTAAATCAATTATATCTACAAGTGTTGGAAAAGAAAGGAACTTTTTTTGCCTAAAATTGTTTATGAATTGATATTCCAATGACATTCAGTATGTAAGAACAAAATAATTACAATTTTTAAATTAGCTTTAATTAATAATTAATCCTTTGATACTTCTTTTAACAGAGGTAAACTGAAGTAAACATTAGAAGTGACTGACTTGATGTAACTAATGAGTCGTTCTTTTGTTTCGACCTAATTATGCCTGCATTTTTATAGATGGTTAAATCACTCCGACGAAGGTGATATACTCGTCGCTATACTGCATGAACGTGTTTCGAGTACCGACCTATCAACTGAAAGCTGAAAGATGATCGCTCCGTATTTTTTATCGCGAAAAACGGCTGTTAAGCAATTTTGAGCTGACACATTGTCCAAACATTTTGATTGTTGCCACGCAGTGCGGCACGTGTTAGCTGTCTTATTCGTTTCGTTCAATGTGAACTTTGCGAGTAAGCGAGCATTGGAGCGAGCGAAATCTCATTATTTGCGTCTCACCGAATAATATTACGCTGCGGCGACAGCAGTGAGTGTTAGAATTTCGGACCTGCCAAGAAGGTAGACAGAAAAGAAAAGCGAC
Organism: Cyphomyrmex costatus; assembly: GCF_001594065.2. NCBI lineage: Eukaryota > Metazoa > Arthropoda > Insecta > Hymenoptera > Formicidae > Cyphomyrmex > Cyphomyrmex costatus. The sequence continues at coordinate 27,926 of NW_017280416.1, read as the reverse complement.
GAGAGATAAAGAGAAAGAGAGAGACAGGCATCTTGATAAATGGAAAAACGCACCATTTACGAAGCTGCTGTAGGCATCGCTGATCTCTCGACTGAGATCGTTTCTTCGTCTCGCTACACGTTTGAATAATTAATTTGTTCTCCGTGTACATCAAGGATGTGACATTACATCATCTCGGGTGGCCGCACAATGTGTTTACAGAACACAGAATGTTTAAGATCGTGACGGACAGTAGCCCGACACAGATTTTTAAATTACAAAAATGGATCTCCGACATTCTACTCTCAATTTTAGAATGCATGCCAGATCTATTATTGTTTTCTCTCTCATTTATATTTTTATCTGATAGAAAAAAATTTATCAGTTTGAAAAAAAAGATAAAACTAATGATTCATTATAAAGATATATATATTATGGAAAATGACACAGTACAAAAATGCTTAATTTTGTTTTATTAAATAAATTCAGATGCAAAAATTCAATGCTTTAAATAATCATGTATACTTTTGTTATAAAGTTTTACATGTTGAGTCGTACAAAAATTCTGTCAGGATAATGTCTAATTAATAATCTGTCATAGATATCCGTTTTCGCGCGCGCGTTTTAGGTTTTTCATTACATCTTTTCTCTCTCTCTCTCTCTCTCTCTCTCTCTCTCTCTCTCTCTCTCTCTCTCTCTCTCCGTTTTTGGCAACATTAATTTGATACTTTTCTTTACACTGAAAAGAAATATTGGCTACACATGGCATAGCATTTTTAATTAGCTGCTGCAACCAAAAATTGGCTGCTGCAGTCAATTTAATATGCTATGCTGTATTTTAACATCTAAATTGCTGTAGCAACCAATCTTTTCTTTGAGTGCATGCGTCCTAATGCCTTGACTCATATTTCGCTTCGACGAACAGGCGCGATGTCTTTCGTTACATTCATACGACACCTTTCGAATGTTTGAAAATTGAAACTGCGATGTAAGGATTTTGGAAGTCGGCACGTAAGGAGATACTAAAAGAAGTTCATGTAACATCGATAATTGTCCGATAGTAACAAGATAACGAAATAAATCGGAGGGAGAGGGATTTTCATTAGGAAAAGAAGAGGAACGCATTCGGTGTCAACAACACGTGCGTGAAACCGAGAACGTCAGAATATAAAAGTGAATCTACGTTATTTTCTCCGTTGAAGTCGATATGTTAAACGGATGGGCGAACGGATATATCGGTGAGCTGGTGGCATCGGTGATCGATATACAATTTCGATAAAGGGAGACACCGGCCGGTCGGTCAGTCGAGACGAAGAGGACGATGAAGAAGCAACAAAAAAGAAGGAGAAGGAAGAGGAGGAGAAGAGAAGTCACGGCGGTTTTAGATCCAGTGATATAGGAGGCACGATATATAAGCCGTTCCTTCGTTCGTCCGCGTCTTTGCCGGGCATACATAATCGGGTAACCGTTTACGTGACACGACGAGTCGATCGGCGACGAACGACGCGGGGCCTCGGGGGAAAAAAGCACGGCGTTTCGATAGAAACGGCCGAACGGCATATATAAACCGCAAATGGATCTCTCGTCCGTTTTAGTTGTCCGAAAATCCTTATAAGTTCCGGATGGTCTCTTCCATATTAACGCGAGTTTTCCATGCTAATGAGTCCTTATCCTCTTTTTCTTCTTTTCCTCCTGCCCTTATATTTGCTCCGCGCGTTTATTAGCGCGTTCCTCCTCTTGTATTCCTCAAGTTCGACCCGTTCTCCAATCTTCTACATCGCTTGTCCCTTATTAGCCCTCCGGCTATAGGTCTCGCACCGCACATTGCTGATGCACGTGCGCTTATATATTGTATAACTGAACTATATCATTATTGTACTCTGCTCCCTAGCTATTACATTCTGCACTCATCCTTTCGTTCGCCATTACGTACATTGTCGTCCTTGTCCTCGTCTTGTCCCTTCTTATCAAAAGTCTTCTTTGCCCTTTTTTATACCGGCTATCAGCAAACGTGCGCGTCGTCCTCTCTTTACCAAATACTTCCTCCCTCTCGCTCTTCCTTCACCCTCTTCCAACTCGTCTAACTCTTTCTCTTTTTCGTCCGATCTTTCAAATTCCTGTCTTCGTCGTCATTTCTGGCTGTTTCACTTTTGCTCTTGTTTATTTCTTCTGCAACAAGAGTGCGCGATCTCTTCTGTATAAATTGCACTCTCGCCGAAGCAAGGACTCACGAGTCACACGCTAAAATAAGGAAGTTAAAAGAAACAAGAACGGAACATCGGGATAGAAGTGATGACAATGTTGGAATGGTGCGTCGGAATTGCGACCACCCTGTTGACCATCCTCATCTACTTTGCATACTTCTTCAAATTCAATTGGGTGAAAGTGAGTGACGATGAAGCGGCACTATTTTCTGTGTTTTTTCTACAAAGTGTATTAAGATTATAACTTGATACTTTTTAAAGGACTTGAGAACTGAGACTAAAACGCGGCAGAACCGCAGCTTTTACGCGAGTAACAAACATCGAAAGGTGGGCAAACTACCGCCAGTTTATCCAAACGGATGGTTCGCTCTGCTTGAAAACTCGCAGATAAAAAATGGTCAGGTGAAACACGTATGTGCTCTCGGCGAAAATTTCGCGGTGTTCAGGTACGTCAGGGTATAGAATTTTCTATGATTATTTTTTCATACATTTTACAATATACTTCAAAATAAAATATATTGTATATTAATTATTTATCGCGTAACCGCGTAATGTTTTATCAATTTCTTTAAGAACCGAAAGAGGCGTTGTCAACATTTTAGACGCATATTGCCCGCATTTAGGGGCAAATATGGCCGAGGGTGGTCGTGTCAAGGGAGATTGTCTGGAGTGTCCTTTTCATAGCTGGACATTTCGCGGAAAGGATGGCTACTGCGAGAACATACCTTATGCTGAAAAGGGTATTAATCAAGTTCTACATAATTTTGAGTCTCAGACGACATCTATCTACCCCTTTGCTATCGGGATCTGTGACCAAGATGTTCGGATTGATTGTTTTTTATGGAACCACATTCCTGCGTACAGATGCCTGTTTGTGCATTTTAGCATACAACACAAATGTTTGCGTCTAAATATCAGGTGTCCATTTAGGGCCTAATAAATAATTCACCATTCTTGATTATAATAGAAATATGGGTGTCCCACAACTATCGCATTTAATCTTAAGAACGTATTTTTGAGAAAATTTTATGAGGGAAATTCTGATAAAAAAATGTCGAGGCTATAATAGTTTTTAAATTAATCGCATTTAAATTTCGCTAATCACAGAGCTGAGATTTCGCGCGCTCAGGCATGACGATATGACAAGTAGTGAATGTACCACGAGGGCCCCATAAACATGTAATATTTTTCAGAAAGTTGTTTGAAAAAATATGTACGTTTTTAATTTTTAATTATACACACATGTGCGTAATTAATATGCATAATTAATCTCGGGGAATAGTATTATTATTATTAAATTAAAATAGTTAAAATAGTTATATTAAAATAGTTTATCGATATTATCACAAAAATGTTTACCATACCAGACAAATGAACATAGTTACGAATTTATTTTGACAGCTGATACATATCGTAATATTTTGCAATTGAATTGATATTTTACGATATACTATTCCCTGAGATTAATTGTGCATATTAATTACGCACATATGTGTACAATTAAAAATTAAAAATGTACAAATGTTTTTTCAAACAATTTTCTGAAAAATATTACATGTTTATGGGGCCCGTGGTACATTCACCACTTGTCATATCGTCATGCTTGAGCGCGCAAAATCTCAGCTCTGTGATTAGCGAAATTTAAATGCGATTAATTAAAAACTATTATAGCCATCTATGTATAGACATTTTTTTATTAGAATTTCCCTCATAAAATTTTCTCAAAAATACTTTCTTAAGATTAAATGCGGTAGTTGTGGGACACCCTGTATATACAAATGTATACCAAGAATTATTTCTCGATGCATTTGTTTTAGCTATATGTAATTGTTTATTTTTTACTTACAGTACCACATGTCGCTCGAGTGAAAGTTTGGAAGAGCTGCGAAGTGAATAACATTATCTTCGTCTGGTACCACTCTGAATCAGCTGAGCCAGACTGGCAACCCCAGTCGCATACATGCATCTCCAATGGGTCCTGGCGTTATCAAGGTCGCAATGAATATCTCATTAACTGTCACATACAGGTTTGTCGCGCATTCCATTCTCTAATGCGAAGAAAGTATGCTTCATTACTCAAAAATCACTAGAAGACAATTAGAAAAAAGAGAGTTAATTTCACAATATAGTATTATAGATCAATTAAATAAACTAAACAAATTATTATTTATTGAAAGTTTATTTGAAAGTACTTTCGAGAATCACTTTTCAGTGTCATAAACTGAAAAAAAAAAGTATTATATATAGGAGATTATTCTTTTATTCTGCCTACTTTGAGAACCCCTTTTAAAATAACTTGTAATAATAAATTTGTGGACTTGTGCATTAGGAAATAGCTGAGAATGGAGCTGATCCTGCACATCTTACCTCGGTGCATGGTCCAGTTATGTTTCTCTCTGGCAACTTTTCCTGGTTAGCTCGGCATTTGTGGATCACCTACACGGGATGGCGACCGCATTGTTCGCATGATAACCAAACGGACGAAGACGAAGAAGCAGCAAAGTCGTGCAATAAATTGAACAACATGTCGATTCACCCGATCGAGAATGGCAAAGAAAATCGTCAATTTGCAATCTCACAGAATAGCTTCAGCAATAAAGAGAAGCACAAGGCCGGTCTGCACATGTGCCATAAGTTGGTCCTTCTGGAACGTTTTAGCGTAATGGAGATTGATGTACTCGCTGAGCAGATTGGGCCTAGCTACGTTGAGTTAATTATCACTACATCCATCGGGCCTATGTACATTCTGCAGACAGTAACGCCGGTTGAGCCATTACTGCAGCGAGTGACTCATCAGATCTATTCGCCACCTTTACTGGCGCCATACGCGAATTTAATTTTTCTAGGCGAGTGCGTGATGTTTGAGCGCGACATTAAGATCTGGAACTACAAGAGATATGAACGACAACCTATTCTGGTAAGGGAGGATCGAGCCATCCAAGCATACCGTCGTTGGTACTCGCAGTTCTACTCCGAGCACAGTCCCACCTATGAGACTGCTATGAAGGATCTACAATGGTAGCAATATCTCCTTTTCGAAATGTAATTTTTATACTTCTGTTACATTTTGTAGGTATTATTTTTATTATTGACATAGATAATTTATGTAGAACGTTTTTAAACATAATACGTGTTAATTATAATATAAATAGTTATGCTTGGTTTAAAACGAGATTAAATCTGTTATCAGAGTGTCCATACATATTTTTTCTGTTGCTTAATATTTTTGACATATTTGCTATGTACGTATAAACTTTTATGACAGACGATAATGATGAATAAATAAGTCCGGATTTACAATAGATGTTTTAAGCCATAAGAAATTGAACAATTACAGTTGATTACAAGGAGAATAACTCACTTCTTAAGCCTAGATTCTACAATGTGCTCTTTGTTTCTTGTTTTTTCTTCCTTCTTTGCAACCATTTTACTGACAACTATATTTCTTGCTACATATTTCTTGTTTCTTCAGAAATTCGTTAACTTTTACCGGGATAGAAAACGAAAAATAGGATAGGAAGCAAAAAGTCAATACGTAAAAAATCGTAAAAAACGAAAACCAGGAAACCGAATGCATTATAGAACAGAATTTAGAGTGCAATGACACTCTAATGACATAAAACGCAAAAACGTGGAACCACGAAAAATAAGATGAACTAGACTTTACTAAATTTCCACATTTGCGCGCGTTCTGTTCCGTCTGTTTTAATTTTCTTATATGGCTCGATCTTTGCGTACCAAGATATGGAACACAATTTATTTATTGATTAGAGATTTATAGATTAGCTTGTGTTTATTAAATAAGCAAAAAAGATAAGCACATTAATAAAAATTGCAATAAAGTAGGTGAATATAATTTTTAAAAATAAAAGATATAGAAATATGTTTAAAGCATCTGTTCAATTTGAGCTCTGGATGCAATACCATCGATGCAAAAGGGTTCAATGTAAAATTTCAAGGATTGTACAGTGAAGCGTCACTCATAGATACATATAAATACTGAATAGTTCCGAAATTTTACCCACATTAAATTTTTTACATCGATGGCATTGCGTTTTGACTCCGAAGCTAAAAATTGGACAATTCTGTGTTAACGAATGTCCTTGTGTTGTATCATTGTATCATAATCGTGTATCATGATCATCTAAATGTGGACAAGACGCATCGTATCTGTATATCGTATCTGTGTATTATTTTGATATACAGATATACAATACGACTATTAACGTTTATCATTGACAGAACTGGTGCGGACTCAGTGCACATTAAAGCCTTATACTCTAATTTAAATGTAACAGTGAGATATCTCATTTGATAAAATATGCCCAATGTATATTTTATGAATTTTTATTCCAAAGAGATTGTCGTAAAATTATATGTATGATGTATTATACAAAAAAAATTTGATTATAATAATTACGAAGGATAAATAAATGCATCAAGTAAGTATGAGACCATTTATAGCAGACAATCTATCATTAGCAAAATAAGATAAATTACGTTTTTCGAGTTAGATAAGAGCGAAGCGCTTTTATAAGTAAAGGTGAGAGGTGCGCACGCGACATTAATATCTGCATGAAGATCGTGAAAGCAACATGATGCGAATCATTGTCGCTTTTTCGGTATTGTTTGTTCTGTGTGAAATAACATCTTCCTTTGCCTTCGTTTTCGAAGACTGTGGTAAGTGCGTATCCTAAGTATTTTGAAGAACTATATCTTTGCAAGAAGACCGATTATGCACATTAGATATTACTTCTTCAGTGTGACAATATATATATTATCCGTATTATTAGATTATATGTTAATTGGTACAGTAATTAATATATAATATATTAATTATTTAATTGTCTACATTAAAAGCTGTAAAAGTCATTATAGTCAATGCAGCAATTTGCATTACCTGTATGTATATGTATACGTATAAGAGACAAATTTGCGCACACATCAAGAATTAATAATTAATTTAATATATCAATATTCTGCATATTTTCAAATATCTCGTTTCTTTCCAATTTGTATTTTTGTTGTGCAATGTAACAAGCGTTTTATTGTTATTGTTTTATTTTAAATATCTATTGTACTTATAAAATATCCTGAAACATTCTTTTAATAAATTCTTTGGACAATTCAAAATTTTGAATAAAAATGTAATTTCGATACGTTAAAAAATATATAGAGTATATGTATAATAATAAACACTAAAAGTTTGAAAGTACGCGGGAAGATAAAATTAATCATTTTTTAGATATATATTAGCTGAAATTAGGAAAAACCATTTCTAAATTTGTCTATAAATGTATGATAAAAACATAATATTAGAATAGTAAGAGGATAACAAGCTCATATTAGTAACAATACAAAGAAAAATAATGGGCGAAGAAATAGATCTAATTGCTTTCAATTCATTTTATATTTATATGATATAGCTTAATTAAATTAAGAAAATAAAAATAACTCCGAACGTTATGGCTAACGTAGCATCTTTTATCAGCAAAAAAGTAATTAAATGCAAAAACTTAATATTAAATTATTAGGAATTATAACAACATAATCCCTCCAACTCACATTAATTAATAAGAGACACAATGAGATATAAATCACAGGTCAGAGAAAATATTTGAAACGTCAATCGCAAATCCGATTTTGTCATATTAATATTTATTATTTCTGTTTCCGAATGTGATCATGTAGAACAACCAATCTACGGATCTATCGTTTTTTTCTTTTTTTGAAATAGTTGCAATCAAACCAGTCAAAAACGATGAATCGGATGGTCTGAACACATTTGGAAACAGGAACAGCGAATATTGTAACGTAGTGTATATTTTTTTCTGTGTTACGAAACGCATGTTCGAAATTGAAATTATTTTTATTTTTTTATTTTTTTCTAAATTCGATTAAATTATATCAAATAAATACGAAATAAATTGAAAACAATTAGATTAGTTTTTTTATTCCTGCCATATCTTGCCATTTCTTGTTTTATTGTGATTTAGAATATTCTATAATAGATAATATCAACCCTCTTCAATTTTCTTATAGCATCGATAAAATTCATCAATGAAACTAACAAGGGGACTTCTGGAGGTGTTAAATTCTGATTTTAATGAAACTTTGTGAACTTGTAGCTTACATAACGAGCTAACATAATTTATAAAATATAGGTTGCGGCCAAAAAACGGTTTGTAATGGTGAAAATTTTTGAAAAAAAATTGTTAAATAATTATTCTAAAAATGCGAATTAATACAGCTAATTTTGTTGCAAAACTTTTGTATAGAATATTTTTATATATCTCAAATAGTTTTCGAGATATAACGGAAAAAGTTGAAAACCGCTGTAATTACAAATTGCAAGGAGACTATTTACACATTGAGAATCTTTAATTAAGAATGTAATGCCGGAAACTATTAGTAACATTACACATTAAGCCATTTAATTACGTATATTCTTTGGATGTTTGCCTGATTAATATGTAATTATGTTGTAGCACATAATTTACCGTTACTATAAAATGTAATTACAGCAAATAAGCAATATGAAAAGAGCGCCTTTACGCGATGTGCTTGTTTGTGCAAAATTTATAAATTTATTTTGTTTAATTTTTAAAATTGTTTAAGCCTGTTTTATTAATTATTCATTTATCTTGTTTAAGTGAAATTAATGTGTTGAGTAAACATTTATAATACTTATCTAAGTTTGTGTATAATGCAAATTATTCGTTTGTGATTTTTAAATTTATTTTCAGGTTCGGAGGCAGGCAAATTCAATGATGTTTCGATTTCAAGCTGTGATGTGTCCGATGAGAAATGCTCATTACCCCGTGGCACAGACATAAACGTATTCCTCAAATTTACATCAGGTTAATAAAATAATTGTATTTCAGTCGTATATTTTTTCAATATACGTATATACATTTATATTATATATAAATTTGATATTTCTTGGAGAAATATATGATAGATATATAGATGGTCAAAATCTTACTTAGAATTTCAAATTATAATTTTACAACGATGTAATATAATTATGTCTATAAAATATTAAAAAATAAGGATTATATTAATATATTTTTACAGATAAAGATATTTCGGACGTCAAAGCATATGCGTTTGGCATATTGCTCGACGTGGCTATACCCTTTCCATTGGAAAATTCTGATGTTTGCAAAAATCCAAATTCGGGAGTCAAATGTCCTTTAAAGAAGGATCAGGAAACTGAGTTTAAAGATACATTTAATGTGGATAAGAAGACTCCTGCAGTAATTTCGCTTTAAATTAAATGACAATGTTAACACTTTTGCGGTTCGCATAAATATGTGTATTACATCAATTGATTCTAACACACGGTTGTGATAAGAACTGAGTTACATATTTTTTTGCCGTAAATACATATGTAATTATGCTGTTTAATTGTGCTTAATTACAGATATGCAATTGTTTTTGCGTTGCCAAGGAACATATGTATTTTGCTTATATTTGTACCTATAACAATTACATGACAATTGTACACAATAATAACAGATTTCATATGTATTCAGTATTAGCCATATGTGTTCCTAGTAAACACAAAGTTACATGTAACGTGTTTTATTGCACACGGCGTGTTATATTGTTGAGTAACAATTAATATCTCGTTAACTACTGTGATAATTGTAAAATGGTACAGGACTTTTCTTCTCAGTTTAGTCCATTCTACCCTCTGTATGGAATATGTTTCATTATTTCTCAAACACCCTGTATAATTATATATATATATATATATATATATATATATATATGACGGCACTCAGTGGTCTGCAAAGTTAATCTATGATTTTAAATATAAATTATCTTAAATACTTAAAATTATACAAAAGAAGTTGATACTTTATCAAGTTTTCTCAATTATATTGTATTACTTCTTAATTACGTATCAATTTTTAGAAAATTATTAGTTACATTTTTCTTCTATGTTCTTTAATTTTGGTGTATATTTAATTAATGTTTCCAAAACTTTTTATGTTATAAATAATAATGTATTTGTATATTATTTTTCAACTTTTATAATTATTATTATTAAATTAGTTGTTTCTTTTTTAGGTAAGCGTCGATGTTATCTGGGAATTTAGAAATGAGAAGGACGAGAAGATTATATGTATAAAATTTCCAGTGAAAATTGTATAAGAATGCAGCTGGAATTTTTATAGTGACTATAACAGTTTATTGCGTCTCAGAATCCAAGGGTGCGTTCCACTTGGCGCTTACAACGCTTGCGAGTGTTATTTTTCCTTGTTTAACATTTAATAAACAACAAGGATGAAATGATTCCATGAGCGTTGCGAGCGTCAAGTGGAACGCACCTCAAGTGTACACGTTACTTACATTAGTTATTTTTGAATAATGGACCTCGCTTCATTTTTCCACGCATGTCGCAAACTTCACCGATTAATACTGTAGGAATAATAAATGAGATAAAAAAGTGACATTTATGTTTTATTAATATTTTATAATATGTTTTTAAAATATTGTCTGCCTTTTGATTAAAACACCAAAATATACTGATATCTGAACTAACAATAAACAGTCTAAAATCAAGACATAAGGTATCACATACAGAGTGAAGCATTTTAACTAATTGCCTCAGGCGAATATCTCAAAAACTAATTGTAAGAGAGATACAAGAAAAAATTTTATATAAAAGTTGTAGGTTTTCTTAGGGGAAAGAAGATGAAAATAACGGATTTTAGATAGGGTGTACTACCAAGATCAAGTTAAGGTCAATATGAATTTTTTAAATCCCATATTCTTTATTGTATCCTCTTGTAGCACACCTCGAGAGCTTTCCAAAACACTAATAAAATATGTTTTCATCAAGTACTTTTCGATAATGCTTGAAAGTTACAGTATCGTCGGTATTAGCATTATTTTAGGTGTCCTATCAACGACTAAAATCTCTTGAATGTTGTACAAGATCATCATCTTGATAATATTTATCAAGATAAAGGCGATTAAAGTATGTACTTCTTATTTTCATTTTTGCAACGAAAATTCATACTGATTAATTTGAACAAAAATACAAAAATTATCTAATTAATTTTGAGATGGTTCACATGATCGGTAGTTCACAAGTAATTGCATTTTCTTTTATAGGTCTATGAAAACTTGTATGTAGGTACATGATATGCTGTATACACACATACACACACACACAGTTATTATAATATTTTTGTCTTCATACATTCTTATATTATCTTTATATAATAAGGTTAATTAGTTTGATATAATAAATATACCAAGTAAAATAAAGTATTTTAAAAAGATAAATATTCAATAGTTTAAGACAAATTCAGTATCTATTGCATATGTTCCAATAAAATTGCTGAAACGCATTACTGTCTAGATATTACTTAAAACTAAACAATAGTAGAATTATTATCATTTTCTTTTTGCGCGCTCGTCTTTATCTCTTCTGTACAGCGCGATTTCTCTATGTAAATGTGTATTTTCTCGTCTACATAAATCATATTCCTATCTGTGAAATTGAACAAAGCGATAACTCACAAGGCACGCCAAATAAGAAAAAGTTAAAAAATTCGAGATAACCGGACATTGGAATAGTAATGTTGACAAATGTTAAAATGCTGCGTCGGAATTGCGACTACCCTACTAAACTATATTGAAATCTTATACTCGTATACTTTGCATATTTCATCAAATTCAATTGGATAAATGTTATAGTGTTGACGTTTATTTTTTGTGATTTTTCTATAAAATGCTAAGATTATAATTTAACTTTTTTTGAAGGAATTGAAAACTGGGACTAAGGTACTCCTCCGACTAGCTCCCTCTCGGTTCAATCTTAATCTAATTAAATCCTTATCTATTTTCCATTGACAAGAGAGGCTGGATGAATCTCGTTTTGCGTGGAAAGTTGTTCGCCCCTTGGCAAGAGGGGAGGTGATGTTTACATAGGTGATATTTATATCCCATTATTGATTGACAAATCAAATGCAAAGGTCCTATCAATTTTTATTATGAGTATAAACGAAACAAGCGCGTCAATGCTGCTACTAAAGATCTTGCTCATCTTCGATTTTTTATTTTTACCTTTTTTACTTATATTAATGTAAAAATCGCTTTTTAACTTCTACCTTTCATTACGCTATCTATTGCATTTCGTTATTTTAATGTGTTGTTATATTTTATACATTTTAAATGTTCTATTGTGTGTTTTGTATTAAGTCTATTGTAATTGTGAGAAATTATCAAATACAACGTAGTCCTAAAAGTTATCCAAAGAATATGTACACTATAATAAGGACGTTTTCAAAATGTCGCTCGAAGAACTGAGTTTTGTGGGACTTTTTTATTATAAATAAAATTAAACAACAAAAAAAGAAAGGGCAATGTAGGAGTCAAATTCAAATTAATATAACATATGGTTACATAAACGTAAAAACTTATAACTGATAGAAAAAATCCTTTGTAGAAAATATATGAAATTGGAAAGTTTGAAAACTACTTAAAAAATATGTATATATCTAACGTTACAAGTTTCGATTCTAGGATTGAGCCCTCTTCAGACATGAAATAATCGCAGTATGTCGGAATACGACGAAGCACGAATAGTCATTATAATATTGGCCCCGTGAGTCACCATGTAATAATGAGACATTGCTCGCAAACGATTGGAAAGTCGTATGTATATGTATGTACAACGATATCTCTGAAAAATAGTAAGGCAAGTGTAATAAGAAACAATTGAATATAATCGGTTCGTCGACATGTGTATAGTAGATGCAGTCAAAATGTTAATAATATTTGACTGCACCTACACTCTTTATATAAAGAGTTCTTTTATCTTTATATAAAGAATCCTTTTATATTTTTGTTTTTTATTATAAATTCCCCCCAAATTATGCGCCGAACTATCATCGGTTTTGAAACGCAATTCTAAATGGTGACCTAAAAGATACATGTATAAACGATAATATATAAGTTTTTTATGTGGTTTAGTAATAAACAATAAAGGAATTAAAAATGAGCATATACTACGAGAGAGAGAGAGAGAGAGAGAGAGAGAGAGAGAGA
>NW_017280416.1:2365-14604 GCF_001594065.2 Cyphomyrmex costatus | reverse complement strand
GAGAGAGAGAGAGAGAGAGAGAGAGAGAGAGAGAGAGAGAGAGAGAAGAAAGAAACGCTGGATAGATTTAGCGAAATTATATTGTATTTCGTAGAATATTAAAACGAATTTGGGGGTGATTTGAAAGATTTGCGTTTCAAGACCGACGATAGTTCGGCGCGCAAATTAAAAGGAGGGGATGGATGTAATACATACATTACTATGGATAAAATATATTGCGAAGAATATTACTACGTCGACCCGCCATCAGAGGTCTATAGATATTTGCAAATTCTCGCAAATACTTTAATACGCGTATATCGCTTTATATAGAATCTCGATTGAATAACGATATATGAAGGACCGTTGGTATTCTAACACAAGTAAATAAAGGCCTAATAACGGTCAAGCAAGGATTTTGGATGCTAAAGGATAATGTGTGAATTTTATTTACCACGTATGTAGTTACTTTATCGCGTGCCGAAATTTTTCCAGACTTACAACTTTAATAAACTACCGTAGTAATATCACTTTAGTTAAATTGACAAGCAATCTAACAATTTTTGATGCTTACAGCATCTTATTGGATTTTAATAATATGTTGAAAGACATATTAAAATTTAACGATGTAAAGTTAAATTAATAATAACTCGATCCTTGCTTAACCGTCATTAGGCCTTTATTTACTTGTGTTCGATTGAATAACTCTTGCAGGTGTATAATAAGGTAGGCTTCCACTACAATGCCTTACTGACGAGTCCATTAGTGGAAGCTGGGACGAAACGCCATATTTAAGTAATATTCTTCGCAATATATTAAATTAATTTTTCTTCGTTTACCGATGATGGTGTTATTAAAGGCCGAATCATTTACTAATAATAATAAAAATTTCGTTTTAGTATTCTACGAAATACAATATAATTTCGCTAAATCTATTCAGCGTTCTCTTCGTGGTATATGCTCATTTTTAATTCCTTTATTGTTAATTTTTATTATCTTTTTAGTACCACATTTTATTATTGCCAATTATTTTTACGAACATGAGAAAATGTGGTACTAAAAAATTTTTTAAAAAATTGTCAGATCTTCTTAAGAAAAAAATCAACAATTTTGGTCGCTTGCTAATTTTCTGTAAAAATGAAAGGACTAGAATAAAAAAATGATAAACAATCAGTATTTAGCGATACTTAGTAATTAACATATTGTTAACTGTTACAAAAACTGTAAAATGGTAAAAAACTCCGTCTCAGTTCAATCCGCTCTACCAGTATATGATCGTTATCGGGCAGAATTATCGAACATCTTCTCTCTCTCTTTGCATAACGAACTATTTACAAAAAATAAATATTTAAAAGTTTAAGATAAATCGCAGTGCAGCATTGCATATGATGAAATAATATAACGCATTACTGTCTACGTATATTATATAAAAAGTATAAGATCATCATTTTGTTATCGCGCAATCGCCTTTATCTTTTCTACATAGTGCGATATTCTTGTTTAAATTGTATACTATTGCCTTTATAAATCGCAGTCTCATCTGTGCAATTGAACAAAAAGGAAGAACTGACAAGAGAGAGAGATACGCTAAATAAGAGAAAGTTGAAAAAATCGAAAGATTGAGAGAACAATGACGACAATGTTGGAATGGTGCGTCGGAATTGGGATCACCCTGTTGACCTTCCTCATCTACTTTGCATATTTCTTCAAATTCAACTGGGTGAAAGTAAATGATGATGAGCAACACTATTTTCTGTGTTTTTACTACAAATTGTGTTAAGATTATAACTTGATACTTTTTAAAGGACTTGAGAACTGAGACTAAAACGCGGCAGACCCGCAGCTTTTACGCGGGTAACAAACATCGAAAGGTGGGTAAACTACCGCCGGTTTATCCAAACGGATGGTTCGCTCTGCTTGAAAGCTCGCAGATAAAAAATGGTCAGGTGAAACACGTGTGTGCTCTCGGCGAAAATTTCGCGGTGTTCAGGTACGTCAGGGTATAGAATTTTCTATGATTATTTTTTCATACATTTTAAAATATATCATACTTTAAAATAAAATATATTGTATATTAATTATTTATCGCGTAACCGCGTAACGTTTTATCAATTTCTTTAAGAACCGAAAGAGGCGTTGTCAACATTTTAGACGCATATTGCCCGCATTTAGGGGCAAATATGGCCGAGGGTGGTCGTGTCAAGGGAGATTGTCTGGAGTGTCCTTTTCATAGCTGGACATTTCGCGGAAAGGATGGCTACTGCGAGAACATACCTTATGCTGAAAAGGGTATTAATCAAGTTCTACATAATTTTGAATCTTAGACGACATCTATCTACCCTTTTGCTATCGGGATCTATGACCAAAATGTTCGGATTGATTGTTTTTTATGGAACCACATTCCTGCGTACAGATGCCTGTTTGTGCATGTTAGCATACAACACAAATGTTTACGTCTAAATATCAGGTGTCAATTTAGGGACAAATTATTCACTATTCTTGATTATAATAGAAATATATATACAAATAATAGAAATATATGTATATACAAATGTACACTAAGAAATATTTCTCGATGTATGTTCTAGCTATATACAGGGTGTCATAAAAATTTCTTACCATCGCTTTTGTATAGATAGAGCGGACGCGCTTATTTTGCCTATATTTAAAAATTCATATCTCGTTAACCATTGCTAAAATTGTAATGTGGTACAGGACTTTTCGACACAGTTTAGTCCGCTCTATATCTATATAAAAGCGGCGGCAAGAAATTTTTGTGACAACCTGTATAATTGTTTATTTTTTACTTACAGTACCACATGTCGCTCGAGTGAAAGTTTGGAAGAGCTGCGAAGTGAATAACATTATCTTCGTCTGGTACCACTCTGAATCAGCTGAGCCAGACTGGCAACCCCAATCGCATACATACATCTCCAATAGGTCCTGGCGCTATCAAGGTCGCAATGAATATCTCATTAACTGTCACATACAGGTTTGTCGCGCATTCCATTCTATAATGCGATAGAAAGTATGCTTCATTACTCAAAAATTACTAGAAGACGATTAGAAAAAAAGAATTAAGTTTGCAATATCAGGAAACGCGATAGTGTCTCCGGCCATGTTCAAAAACTGTAACATTATAGATATATCGATCAAATAAATTAAATAAATTATTAGTTTATATATTTAAAAGTAATTTCGAGAATCATTTTTTAGAGTCATAAACAGAAGAAAAAAGTATTATATAGAAGATTATTCTTTTATTCTGCCAACTTTGAGAATCGCTTTTAAATAACTAATAAATTTGTGGACTTGTGCATTAGGAAATAGTTGAGAATGGATCTGATCCCGCGCATCTTACCTCGGTGCATGGTCCAGTTATGTTTCTCTCTGGCAACTTTTCCTGGTTAGCTCGGCATTTGTGGATCACCTACACAGGATGGCGACCGCATTGTTCACATGATAACCAAACGGACGAAGACGAAGAAGCAGCAAAGTCGTGCACTAAATTGAACAACATATCGCTCCACCCGATCGTGAATGGCAACGGAAATCGTCAATTTGCAATTTCACAGAATAGCTTCAGCAGTAAAGAGAACCACAAAGCCGGACTGCACATGTGCCACAAGTTGGTCCTTCTGGAACGTTTTAACGTAATGGAGATTGATGTACTCACTGAGCAGATTGGTCCTAGTTATGTCGAGCTAATTATCACCACATCGATCGGGCCTATGTGCATTCTGCAGACAGTAACGCCGATTGAGCCATTACTGCAACGAGTGACTCATCAGATCTATTCGCCACCTTTACTGGCGCCATACGCGAATTTAATTTTTCTAGGCGAGTGCGTGATGTTTGAGCGCGACATGAAGATCTGGAACTACAAGAGATATGAACGACAACCTACTCTGGTGCCCGAGGATCGAGGCATCCAAGCATTCCGCCGTTGGTTCTCGCAGTTCTACTCCGAGCACAGTCCCACCTATGAGACGGCCATGAAGGATCTACAATGGTAGCCTCCTTTTCGAAATGTAATTATTATATTTCTGTTACGTTTTATAGGTATTATTTTTATTATTGAAATAGATAATTTATGTATAACTTGTTTTTAAGCATAATGTACCTATGTTAATTATAATATAAATAGTTATGGTTGGTTTAAAACGAGATTAAATCTATTGTCAGAGTGTCCATACATATTTTTACTGTTGCTTTATATTTTCAATATATTTGCTATATGTACATATAAACTTCTATGACAGACGATAATGATGAATAAATAAGTCCGAATTTACAATAGATGTTTTAAGCCATAAGAAATTGAACAATTATAATTGATTACGAGAAGTAAATCAAATGTTGGTTGAATCGATAGTCTAGTATGATGAAACGTGGTATAAAAAAAATTAAAAATAAAATTCTTTATACGTGTCTAACAAATTAATTAACAAATTCGTTTTCTCTATGAATAATTCACCCGACTACACTGATGATGTATTTTTCACAATATCGTTTAATTGTATGTTAATAAGATAGCGATGACAATTACATTAGAAAAACTTAATTAGTAGTCAATCGTGTGGAGAGTTGATATGTAAGTCTAATCGTGATCAATAATCAATAATGATCCGAAATTTTTTTGTCACTAATTTAAAAAATTAATTAATAAAAGATTTAAACGATGTCAAAAATGTTGAGAACTACACGATTTGATCAACCGGAAACAACTGCGCAATATTATTATATTAATGTTCGTTGGTACTGCAAAGTCATATATTGTTCATAATCAGAGTGTTTATTCAATGAACTGTTGTATCTATTTAGTCTATATTTTTGGATCTAATGGAATCCGCTAATCAAATGCAAGAGCGCTCGATGAACGGTTGTAGTACTAAATGCATCTGATCACTGAGCCGTTGTTTTCTGAACGCAATCACGTAATCTATTTTGGATTAGTGCTTGAATTTATTTGCAATTTTTAGCCGAATATAAAAAAATCCTTTTTGACAAAAAAAACATTGTATATGTGTGCTTTCATATTCATATTCATGTTTATAGAAGAAGAAGAACTTTATTACCTTCAAGCATACAAAGCCTAAGAAGGGGGCTTGGTTTACAGTTTATCTATCTATCCTCACACATCCATCCATACTCTGCTCTCATGCATATTTCCTCTTTACCCTAGTTTACTCAACTAGCCTTCATTCATCTATTAGCATAATACGTTACAACCTTTCCTCTCTTACCTATTATCTATTTAATTTATCAATTCCTCCTTGCAAATTGCAAAAAATTACCTCTCTAGTCATTCTTGTATTCCTAACTCGTTTCCTTGCTTCACAATTCTATCCTTTTCTATTCCTTATTCTATTTTATTCTATTTCTCGTAGCTACTCTTTCGCTTTTAAATCCGTACATGAAGTCTATATTCATACCTATTCATCATATTCATGTTTATATACGTTTATATTACTTTAACGAAAAACGTTTTTGCCATACAATCTTCTTATCTTTTTGAATAAAATTGTATAACATGTAAATGTAAATCAGTTTTTTTTTAATTGTCCTAGGCTACATTGCTATGATGACTTCGTGTATCATCCTTGTTTAATACTAGATGAAAAATAAGGGTAAAGCAATACACGAAGGCAGTCGAGTAACGTTTCTGACTGCAGACCTAATGGTATCGATGTGCTACTAGTGAAAATTCCGATAAAAAAAAGTAACTCAAAAGTAACTTAAAAGTAATTTAAAGTTATTTTTTCAGTAACTGTAACGAATTGCTTTTCAGAGTCAATAACTTGTAATGGTAATTAATTACTTTTTGAAAGAAAAAAACTATAACTGTAATTAATTGCTTTTGCAAAGTAACTTTCCCATCCTTGTCTAAATAACTCGTGTGAAGCTGGCCCCCCAATATTAAAAAATCGATTTTTTTTCTTCATGCATTCGTTTGCTCATCGTTTGTTCACGAATGCTCAGTTGGAATTTTCGTTTGCTCACCCTTAGTTCAAAAGAATATACGAAAATTATATTTTGGGAGGTCAACTTCATACTAGCCTCCCCCCCCAAAAAAATTAAAAAATTGATTTTTTAATCTTGTCCTTAATATATTGTTACGGTCATGACCCTGAGACCTCCAACAAGTTTTAGCCATTGCTCGTCCTTCGTTAAAAAGTTATTAACAAAAAAATTTATAAAATAACATCTTATTTCAGCACATTTTATTCAATATTTAAAGCATCTACTGGATATATTATACACTCATAATTTCAAAAAAGAGTATCAATTCTTTCGTCAAAATCATACATTCTTTTAAACAAGAATTCAGCAAAATAATGTATATATATGTTATAAATGTTTTTCATGTGTTCCATAACGAGGAATGTTTGCTCGCATATCCCGCCATAGGGGAGACCGGGTCTATCGTTGGTAGAACTTTCACAATTTCAGCATTACGTCCTTTAAATAACTGATTGTTATAATTAAACTATACTAATATGATAGAAAAAACCTTTTTCTACATTTTGTAGCTAGAAACTATTTTGTATAACGTGCAGTTTCTTTGTATTAAGTGTATTCTTTGTATTAAATTTCTATTCTGCATGTCACATGTAATGTTTATGATTTGACTAGAAGTTTGACCAGAAGTTTTATTATAACTGACTGTGTGTATTATTAGAAAAGGGATTGAAATTGTTTCACTTTATCTCATTGCATTGAAGAGTTGACAACAAAGAGTTGAAATATTTGTTCAGGTGAATTTGTCAGGTTCTACGAACTTTATATTCTGATAATAATTATTATATTTCGATAGTAATAACGCCGCAATTTTCAATGGTAATTTGAATTGCAATATATGATTAATTCTTGGAGGCTAATAAATAATTTCTTTAATTAATTATATAGAAATTAAGTGTGAAAACACATGCATAGATCAATAAAAACTTGTTGTATATACATAGTATATACATATATCATAATATGTAACACCATACCAGTGTAAGTTATTCAATGATGACTGTATTTTATTCGTGTCAGCTAGATAAGTGAAAAAAATCATATCATAATAATGAAAAGTTCAAGTCATGCTCAAAAAAGGATACTCAAAACTTAAAAATTTAAACGTTTTTATCTAATAATAATATATTACCATGAAAAGTAACTGATGTATTATTAATTAAAGGTGCCAGTACAAAGTGAATACATAAAAAGTGTATGTAACTTTTGACCGATGTTTGAATCGCCTCTGCCTTCCGCTGTCTCCCTCACCTCACCGCGCGCCGTCCAAATACCGCACGACGCTCGAGCGACATTTGATCTGCGTATCCTGCTTATAGAAATAATCTTATTATTGTATGTTTTGTGGTCTAACAGCGTCATATTTTTTCTACTTTTACTTTTTGAAATAAAGTATGTGTTATGTATATACGCGTGGCAAAAAAATATATTCCTTTCACAATTAGCGCAATTTAAAGATTTCATTTCATTTTTTGTATACTGTAATAATGTATATATGTAACGGTTTTTTAACAGTGAGGCAAACACACATACTTCGCGCCTTTTTTCCCTTTTTTTTTAAAGAAGTAGAAAAGTAATTTTGTTGAGTATAAATTACAATAACATACAATATTATTATTATTACATAATATATAACATAATATCTTATTCTATACAAAAGTATTTAAATATTAATATAATAAACAATGAAAAAATAGTTTTAATTTATATTAAATTAAAATATTGAAAACAAACATTTTTTTAAATTCATAATTGTGAAAAAGTAATAAGATAATTAAAATATATACAAAATAATTCTGAAATATATAATATACATGTAAATAAATCAATACTTAATATATATGGACATCCTACATAACGCTCAACTATGTATCTAAACTAGAGGTGTGCGGGTACCCGAAAAATTCGGGTACCCGAGCCTCGGGTCGGGTCGGGTAATGATCGGATCGGGTCGGGCGGGTCCCGAATGTTAGGGTACCCGAATTTCGGGACCCGTTCGATCCGAAACTCTTGATTCGGGACCCGAAACTATTCGTGACCCGAAACTCTATTCGGAAATGTGGAACTCGATATTCGATTCGGGACAAAATTTTTCTGAATAATCTTAAATATTTAAGTTTGGAAACGTTTTCATATGTGTGTGTGTCGTAATTAAATATAGAGCAATATCAATATATTTCATGGAAAACCAAATTAGTTCCAATCAATTATGCCAGTTTCTTTGTATTTCATAAAAAATTTAAGGATTATTTAGTTCAAAACAAATTTATTTTAAATTGAAGTGTAGGAAACATAATTTTTCAACGTTTTCTGGTATTAATTTACTTCGTGTGGCTGTAACAATGTTACCAGCATCAGAAAACAATCTTTCGCTTGAGACTTGAGTTGCAGGAATAGCGAGATACTGTCTAGCTACTGCTGCTAATATCGGAAACCGGGTAACATTACATTTCCACCAATCAATTATATCGGTTGTTTTAGGTACCACAT
Source organism: Cyphomyrmex costatus (assembly GCF_001594065.2). Classification (NCBI taxonomy): domain Eukaryota; kingdom Metazoa; phylum Arthropoda; class Insecta; order Hymenoptera; family Formicidae; genus Cyphomyrmex; species Cyphomyrmex costatus. The sequence goes on along the minus strand of NW_017280416.1, from coordinate 6,114 downwards.
TTTCTGCACAGTACACCTTTATTTCTTTATGTGTGGAATATTCAAACGAGTTTGTTATTTCTTCCTCTTCTTGATCATCTAGAGCCTCGTGAAAAAACTTTGCTGACTTAGATTTCGGTTCACCTATATATATGTTCAACAAATCGAAATAAAATTAATTATTTTAATAAATGTAATTATGATTAGTCAATAAATTTGTTACACAATATGGAAAATATACCGTCATATTGACGTGTAGTAATTGATGTGCTATGCATATTAACAGTATCTAATAAATTTATATCATTTTCTAATAATAAAATGTTCTGCTTTAAACTGTCAATAGCTTCCGATCTTCGATTTCCTGCTGGCAAAAGACGATCTTTGAATCGTGGATCCAATAACATAGCATACATCAATGTTTTGCATTCTATAATAGGCTCAAAACGCATCTACAATGGAAATATTGCATGCCATATACATATTTTCTTTTTAGTTTCTGTTTCGGTACGAAAATAAACTCACCTTTAATGTGTTATATAAATTATTAGAAATTTCTTTAATTGTTCCCGGTAGAGAGTTATCAGATTGAAGAACATTTTTTAAACATATGTAAATGGGTAAATAGTGAGACAGAGTTGGATAAGTCTGCCCACTCATTAACTCTGTTGCTTCTTTAAATGGTTGTAGTACCTTAACAATAGCTTCCACAAACTTCCATTCTTCGTTATTTAAATTTTCCGGCATATTATCTTCATATAATGTAATACTCAAAGATTTTCGCAATAACACTAATCTGTGTAACATGTCGTATGTCGAATTCCACCGCGTGTTTACGTCTTGTATCAATTGTAGAGTAGCTTTTACAATATTACGACCATTATCCGTAACAAAGAAAACTGGTTTCGAATTAATTTCATTGTTTAATTTCCACTCACTCAAACACGTTAGTAATGCAGTTTGTATATATTGAGCCGTATGTGATTGCTTTAAATGACTTAAATTTAACATATAATGACAAACTTTAAAATCTTTAGTTATATAATGAAGCGTTAAAGATAAGTAGCGTTTCAAGACCGAAAATCCATCGGCGCGCAAATATTTAGGAGGGGGGATATTTCAGATTATTAGAGTTGCGTTGCAAGACCGAAAAATCTTTCGGCGCGCAACAATTAAGAAGAGGGGACATTTAAAAATCAGATTATTTGGGGGGACTATATATAATTAGAACGTTATTTCTCACTTTGGATAAATATTGCGAAGAATATTACTACGTCGACCCGCCATCAGAGGTCTTTCGATATTCGCAAATTCTCGCAAGTGCTGAGACACGCGTATATCTCTTTATATAGAATCTCGATTTAATAACTTACACCGGCGTCTAAGGTAGGCTTCCACTACAATACCTTACTGATGAGTCCAGTAGTGGAAGCCGGGACGAAACGCCAAACATTACGTGATATTCTTCGCAATATAGAATATTAGAATATATTATCAGATTTAGATTAACTCTTATTCGCCATTCTCAACGTATTAATTAAAGATAAGTAGCTTTTTAAGTTTCTGTAAGTTTAAAAATTTCTACATATAAAAAAAACTACGAACTGAAAAAATAAAAAACTTTTTTTTCACTTTGAAGTTCTCTCACGTATCTATAAAGAATTTGCAAAAAAAATGTTCTTAAAGAAAAATCTTTATTTCCGAGTAGAGTTTCGGGTCTCGAATAATTTCGAGTCCCGAATCAAGAATTTCGGTTCGGACGGGTCCCGAATATTCGGGTACCCGAACATTCGGGACCCGCCCGACCCGACCCGATTATTACCCGACCCGACCCGACCCGATTTTTCGGGTACCCGCACACCCCTAATCTAAACACAAGGCTGTCATCAGAGTTCCGAAGAACCACTCGACCGCGACGGACGCGTTTCGGATCGGGTGCTCGCTAATGTAAATTTTTGAAAGTGTTGCCGACTCTGACTGTGATTTGACTCACACAGATGTATGTCCGCGATTGGGCTTGACTCGCTCGTTCGTCCCGACGCGCGTTATTGCGGCGCGGGCGTAACGACGCCGTAGACGCAGGCACCCGGTGTTCGTTTGGGCCAGTTTGGGCTATGCCTATTTTCGTGGGGATTACATCACCTATTTTTTTTTTTTTTTACATTTATTGCATACCATTTCCTTTTGGTACAACTGGCCACGTTAATCCGGTTACGCTGGAACCTGATCCATCAAAATTGAAGAAACAGAAGACAATAAGGCTGTCATCGTTGGGTATGTGTGAATAGAAGCCTGTCTGTGAAGGCTTGTGCCACTGCATGCGCATATGTCAAAAGTTCAGCAATCTAAGATCACTGCTTCCACACAGCGCGATTTCCTTATATAAATCAATTCTCTCTTATATACATTGTATTCTCATTTGTGCAGTTGAACAAAGCGAGAACTCACGAGATACGTTAAATAAGAGAAAGTTGAAAAAAAATTCAAGATAATCGGACATTGAGAGAGAAATGGCAACAATGTTGGAATTGTGCGTCGGAATTGTGATTATCCTACTGACTATCTTCATATACTTTGCATATTTCTTCAAATTCAATTGGGTGAAAGTAAGTGATGACAAAGCAGCATTATTTTCCGTGTTTTTACTACAAAGTGTGCTCAGATTATAAGTTGAAACTTTTTGAAGGACTTGAGAACTGAGATTAAGACCCGTAGCTTTTACGCGAGTAACAAAATTCGAAAAGTAGGTAAAGAATTACCACCGGTCTATCCAAACGGATGGTTCGCTTTGCTTGAAAGTTCGCAGATAAAAAATGGTCGGGTGAAACACGTGTCTGCTCTCGGCGAAAATTTTGCAGTGTTCAGGTATGATATAAAATTTTGTTTATTTTTCTATATATTTTAAAACATCTATATAGATAAAACATCCTGCATATATGTTATGTAAATGTAACACTTTCACAATTTCTCTCTCTTTAAGAACCAAAAAAGGCGTTGTGAATATTTTAGACGCGTACTGTCCCCATTTAGGGGCAAATATGGCCGAGGGTGGCCGTGTCAAAGGAAACTGCCTAGAATGTCCCTTTCATAACTGGACATTTCGCGGAGAGGATGGCTACTGCGAGAACATACCTTATACTGCAAAAGGTATCAATTAAATTTTACATAATCTTAATTGAGTTTTAGACATATTTAACGAATAAATAAGTCGGGTAACGCTTATTAGTTGTGTGTATCGCACAAAATATATTAATTTAAAACACTGAGAGTTAAACAAATAACATATATAAACTATAAATAAGTAATACATTGAACTATGACGCTGAAGCTAGCAGGTGGGACTAGCAGACGGCCGCGCGCGCGCCGCTCTCGACCAGTGGTTGCGTCAACAAGGTTATTATTTCAGCGTATATTGCGCAAATAAAACCGTTCCAAACAGATTATTTCAAAAGAAATGTTATGTGTCACATGAAAACAGTCTTACAAAGTGATATTTCAAGTTCAACAAAAAACATACGATAAATAAATAGCATATATGATTTCCGAGACTTACATACTATATTCGAGAAATATGATAGATTTCGGAAATCCATTAATAACTTTTCTTCTAAGAGGGGCCTTTTCTTATAACTTTGCAAACACGTTCTACACAATATTAGGGGATTACCTGCACAGTTTAAAAAAAAGGCCCCTCTCAGGAAAAAAGTTATTAACAAATTAAGTCAGCAGATTGACGAAAACTCTCGTTCCTCGAAGATAATTTATTGTTA
>NW_017280416.1:0-1411 GCF_001594065.2 Cyphomyrmex costatus | reverse complement strand
GTACAGCGGAGATTTTTATTGAAAAAGCTTTATTTGTAGAAGATAAGCATTAATTAGCAATTTATTGGTAACAAATACAGTTGATTATATGTTTCTTAACATTATTATAAAAAAATATATATATAAGAATTTGAATATATTATCCTAATAATTATCACAAAAGAAGAAATTATATTATTTCATTGCACAAAAAGTATTCGTACACTTTTATTAATTTGGATAATATATTAATCTAATATTTTGTAGGATAACCGTTGGCATTGATTACAGTAGTCTTCGGTGCATCGATTCTACTAGTTTTCGTGTGATGGTTGAGGAAATAGATTCCCATTCTTCTTGAAGAGCGGTTTTTAACTCGTTTCGATTGGAAATGTGTCTTTTCTTAATAGCATCTTTAAGAATGCCCCATAAATGTTCAATCGGATTAAGATCCGGTGATTGTGGAGGTGTATGCAATCATGGGCGTTCACAGGGGAGGGGGCAAGAAGGGGCATTTGCCCCCCCCCTTGGGCGACAGGCGCGCGCGCGCCGAAAAGCGTGTGCTGAGATCTTAACGCGCCGTTTCATGTTGACACTTTGCTCATTTTTAGCGTCAAAATAAATTACGTAATCAAATAATTGACGATTCATAGTCATCGATATTATTCTTCCGATTTTAAACGGAGCCGTTATATAAATCGAGGGGGTAATCACTTAATGTAATCGTGGGACAGAATCCCTGAAATCATTATAAAATTTATATAAAATTTCGATATATAATCCGACAATTACAAGAAATAATTGTGTAATATTAGATAAAATCGTTAATTTTTCCAAATAACCGCATATATATAGTGAGGAAAATTGTCGTCAAATAAAATTATATAAAATTAAATGAAATCATGTAATCTGTGGGACAATATTTTAGATAGTGGTTACCCCCTCGATATAAATACTCAATTTCGCAGAGACAACATTTTGGATATGTAAGATTATTGTTTGTCTTTTTTTTTTCAACTGTTTGTCTGGTCTCAGATATGCTCACATCACAAAACATCAATATGGATCCGAAAATAGATTTCGTTTTAAATGCCTACTGTCTTTGCGGAAACTCGAATTAGCTGTGTATTTCATCATATAATTATGATGTAATCATACTATATACCTACTTGAATATTACATGAAATATGTAAAGTTTATGAAAAATATGTATTTTATGCAGATAATATGTTTGATTTATGCAAAATATGCATTTTATGCAAAATATTCAGTTAAATCTTTTTGCATAAATATCCGCAGTCTAAAAATTATATATATGTAATAATATTATTATTAATATTGCTATTATTCATAAAAAAAAAATAATAATAATAACCTATGTATTTAAACTTGTACATTGGTATAAAGGCAATTTATTAACTATATAATATTA
>NW_017280415.1:18651-26694 GCF_001594065.2 Cyphomyrmex costatus | reverse complement strand
AATTTTATTATATCGCGGGTCGCCCTCAGATAGTACTTTTGAGTGTTCGTTATCGTGTGATTGTACTTAGAAATGTTCCGCAATTGTAATCTCTGCCAGCCTTTTGTATGTATGCTATTTTCATCTTTTGATTTTTCCTTTTGAGTGACATTTACGAGTCTCCCAGCGCATGGAGTGCACTTAGGCCCTGTTATCAGATATCTGCGCTCGGGCCTGTTTCGTAAATCTCACTCTGGATAGGACGCTGACCAACCCTTTGAAAGAAAAGAATCGTGGAGTCTACAGGACGTAACATAACAAAAAAATGCTCTCTGTTTGTAGTAAAGAATAATGCATTTACGGAGGACATTCTCCTTGGTTTAGATATTATCAAAGAATTCAGATTATGCCAAGATGAAAGTTTAAAAATTTCCCAAAATAAAGAAACAGAAGAAAAATTAGACAAAGAGATAATAATAAATATTATAACAAAAGAAGAAAATAAGAAACCAATAAATTTGAAGGAGATGTTAAAAGAACACAAAGACATCTTTGCTGAAAATAAATTCGATATCGGCGCAGTTAAAGATTTTGAGGCTACAATAAAATTAACCCAAAATAAATATATTGCCAAAAAGCCGTACAAGTGTTCATTACAGGACAAACAGGAAATAGATGATCAAGTGAAAAGCTTATTAAAAGCGGGTCTGATAGAACAATCAACGAGCCCGTTTGCCGCCCCAGTGACTCTTGTATTTAAGAGAGAAGAAGGAAGAAAATCACGATTATGTATTGATTATCGTGAATTAAATAAAATAGTAATACCGGAAAACCAACCTTTTCCGATAATTGATGACTTAATGCTGTTGGTGCGTGATTGCACAGTTTTCACAAAATTGGACATAAATTCGGCGTTTTGGTCAATACCAATCAGAAAAAAAGACAGGGAAAAAACAGCTTTCATCACGCATAACGGGCACTGGCAATGGTCGTGCCTCCCGTTCGGACTGAAATCATCCCCGACGATATTTCAAAGAATCTTAAGTGGCATACTCTTTAAATACGGGTTAAATACTTTTACGACAAACTATATCGATGACATATTGATATTTTCTAAATCTACGTCGGAACACCTAAGTCATGTAAATAAAACCCTGACGGCACTAAGAGAAGCGGATTTTAAATTGAATCTGCAAAAATGTTCATTTGAAAAAAATAAAGTAATTTATTTAGGACATGAATTAGGAAACAATGAAATAAGACCAATGAAGGATAACCTTATTGCAATAAGAAAATTTCCTACACCACAAAACCAAAAAAATGTCAGACAATTTTTGGGAAAGATTAATTTTCATTTAAAATTCATACCAAATGCGACCCATAAATTAGAGCCGTCACATAATCTGTTGAGAAAGAACGTACTATTTGAATGGTCACAAAAGTGTGACAGGAGCTTCAAGGAAATTAAAGAATATTTATGCGCTGCTCCCATACTCGCGATTTTCGACCAAAACCGTCCAGTATACATCTTCACAGATGCATCGATAAAAGGAGTAGGAGCAATCTTAAAGCAACCACAAGAAGATGGGACAATAAAAGATGTATTTTATTTTTCAAAGAAGTTAACAGAACCGCAAAAAAGGAAAAAGGCAATATTCTTAGAATGCCTAGCAATTAAAGAGGCAATTCTATACTGGCAGTATCATTTGAAAAAAATTCACAATATTTTCGGACCATAAACCCCTTGAAAATTTCAATATAAAAAATTGTAATGACATAGAATTGAGAGCAATGTTAAATTACACATCTAACTTCGATTTTGAGATTAAATATAACCCTGGTCAAGAAAACACAGAAGCCGATAGTCTTTTACGTAATCCGGTCCTGGAAAACGACGACGATTGGGAATCAGCGATAAAGATGGTAAACTTCGCGACTTTAGAAGATATAAAAGAGAATCAAAAGCGATTAAATACTAAAGAAGAAAACTGCATCACAGAAAATGAGATTCATTATAAAATATTGAATAACAAGAAGAAAATATGGATAACGGAAGATTTAGGAATTAATTTTATAAAAAAATTACATCAAAATAACCATATGGGAGTAAAACAACTTACACTGACGTTAACTCCAAGATACTACTTTAAAAGCATGCATAAAAATATAAAAAGTATTTGTCGAGCATGTGATACGTGCGTGAGAAATAAAACCCGTTTTGGAAATTTTAAACAACCGATGTCACAAATAGGGCCAGCAAATAAACCATTCCAGATAACATCGTTGGACACAGTAGGAGGATTTGGAGGTAACAAATCACCAAAAAAATATCTACACCTAATTATTGACCACTTCACGAAATATGCGTTTGCCTTGACATCAAAAACACAAACAGGAAAGGATTTTATAAAATTAGTCAAAAACATTACAAAAAAAGGTAAAATAGAAATCCTTTTAACAGACCAATATTCTGGAATTAATTCGCAAGATTTCAAAAGATATTTAAAATCAGAAGACATAACATGTATATTCACAGCTGTAGACTGCCCATTTTCTAACGGGCAGAACGAAAGAACGAACCAGACTTTGGTAAACTCGATGCGTTGCAAAATCTACGAGAATAGACAACGGCCGTGGAGCATTATAGCAGAACAATGTATAGAAGATTATAATAATACGATTCACAGTACGACGAAATTTACACCAAGTTACCTTCTTAACGGAATAGATAAATCTTTTGGACCAACAGAGCTGAATGAAAACAATTTGGAAAATCTAGAGGAAAAGAGAATGATTGCATTTATAAATTCAAAAAAAATACACGAACAAAACAAAATTTATTATGATAAGAATACAAACCCGATTACATATAAAGAAGGAGACCTCGTATATATTCAGAGCAATAGCCGCTTAAATAGAATTAAATTAGACCCCATAAGAACAGGGCCGTTCAAGATAAAAAAGAAGATTTCAAACCTGCTATACATCATAGAATCTGGATTCAAAAAGAGAGAATCTAATATATACCACGCAAGCAAAATGATTCCTTATATCCTACCTCCTTAACCTAAAATTCCACCTTCGGGGGGGGGATGTAAGTCTGAACTAGTTCGAATTAACGCGCCAATTCCACCCAACCCGAACCACTGTCGGTCCAGTAGCGACTTGACGCGTGAGACGGGGGAGGAGGATCGATGAGGAATGAATAGACAACGTGGTCGAGACCTGGAACTACTCAAATGGAATTAGTCGAGATATTGTTATAAAGAAAAGCGATCCACTGGATTCACCCGTGAGAATTAATTGCTAGAAGATTGTATACATGTTGTTGATTCAGGTAATTTAAGATTGTAGAAGCTTTATGGACATAATGTATATACACGATAAGACATAACCTCAATTTAATAAATTACAGTGTTAACTAGCATCAACAGCAGTATTCGAGTTTCTTATCCTAGATGCACCATAGAAATTAAAGGAATTAACTTATATATTTTAAAAATAAATCACAAAAGATCAGTATTAATTTTGAAAGAATTCTTATGCCAAATTGTCTATTTTAACGTAATACATTTTATTATTGAAAGATAATGAAATACCATGAAAAATGACTCATATATTATTGAAGGTGCCAGTTTAAAGTAACATACGTGTGTGAGTTACAGTTTTCAATCACGTGTATCTTCATAAGTATACATTTTCAAAATATTATTTTAATTCATAATTAATATTGTGAGGAACGATTATTCTGTTAATCAATTTCTTAATATTATACCAAAATACTTATTATGTTTATTAGCGTATTCGATTACCAGAACAATCACGATTTAATTATTAATTAGAAAAATAATTTGTAAACGTATACTTATGAAAATATACGTGATTGAAAACTTGTTAACTTACACTCTAAAATCTTGAATCAAATATAGTGTTCTAGGTGAGAGATCAAACTATAATAGTTTTTTATTTTATTATTATTAAAAGATAATGAAATGGAAATGAATACGCATATAAAAAATACTATTATACATATTACCATGAAAAATGACTCATATATATTATTGAAGTTGCCAGGTTCATCAAAGTAAAACATACACCAACAGTTGCCAACTTTACGTCTGACTTGAATCCCTCATTGTGTATGCTAAGGTTTCTTACCATTTCATTATCTTCCAATAATAAAGATGTATTACGTTAAAGTGGACAATATGGTAAAACAATTTAATAAGAATTCTTTTAAAATTAATATTGATCTTTTGTGGTTCATTTTTAAAATATAAAAAACTGTTATTTTGATCACATAGAACACTATATTTGAATCAAGATTTTGGAGTACATAAGAATTCTTTTGAAATTAATATTGATCTTATGTGATTTATTTTTGAAATCTAAAAAACTGTTATTTCTATCTCTCACCTAGAACACTATATTTGATTCAAGAGTTTGGAGCACATGTGTGTGAGTTAACCAGTTTTCAATCACATATATCTTCATAAGTATACATTTACAAATTATTATTGTAATTAATAACTAATATTGTGAGGATACACATTACCATGAAAAATGATTCATATACTATTGAAGGTGCCAGTTCAAAGTAAATATACATAAAGTGTATATTCTTTTGTTGCATATATACGTAATAATAATGATTTAACATTATTATTATAAACATCTAGTGTGCACGTGTTGTTAAATCATTATTACGTATATATGCGACAAAAGGATATACATTTTATGAATGTTCACTTTGAATTAGCACCTTCAATGATATATCAATTTGTTTTCTAACGTCAAAATTGTCGGTTGCATTGCATTACCTTCAGAATTTAATGTACTTTTATTATTTTAATGTACTACTGCGCTTGTCAGCTATTTTGATACCACTTTTATTTAGGGCAACATTATTGTCGACAAGCTTTGCATTAGTCACATTCAAGATTATAGCACTGGCATCAAGAACTTTCAATGTACTCGGATCTAATGTCTTTATATTATTATCGTTTTATGGTATTTCCTCTTCCAAATTGAACACCATTTTGATCAATTACTTCTAAATTGTGTACCTGCAAAATATATAAATAATTTAAATAATTTCAATCATTTTTTTCAGAAATTACGTTTATTAGCGATTTGATTATATGTAATAGATTTTATTGGTATAATGTTATTACGAAATTGATTATCAGAACAATCCTTCTTCACGATATTAATTATTAATTAGAACAGTGCTCGGAATTAGTTGCACATTTCGGGCCGATTTCTGAGGCGACGCCTACTGTCTCCCCACTACTACTCGAGCCTCGGCGGCCGAGCCGCCGACCGCTCACGTGACGCTGTGCCTCAGGAGCGTCGCGATACTTCCCAGTATGCTGGGAGTACAACTTCCGACAAATATCATTAAAATATTTTCTTTCTACTTTTTCAAAACGGAAAAACGTTCATGTTTAAAAAATGCATCGTTATCCTCGATGATGCGAACTACTACGTCTAAAATCTCTGTGGATGTATCATTACTAGTACAATCGAGCAAACGACTCAGAAGGTCAAATTTAAAATTTCAAGAAAATTAATTATTCCCGTTTCATTCTCGATCGTTTTTTTAAATAAATATTTAACATTAAAGAATATTGCTTTCCTCGAGCTATATACTTAATCAGCTTTTTCTTTATTTTGTTTTAGTGGAATAGGCCTACTGGGGAAACCACTTAAAAAAACGCGTCAACAATAGTACCTCAGAGATGATGTGGAAAACTGTTCAATATTGTAATTATCATACTGTAATAATTGTCAAAATTATATCATTATAGAATATATACATAATATGTTAATAATAAAAAAATTTGTTCAAATAAAAATCACGTAGAAAAAAAATATTTTAATGATATTTGTCGGAAGGTGTACTCCCAGCATACTGGAAAGTATCGCGACGATCCTGAGGCACAGCGTTACGTGAGCGGTCGGCGGCTCGGCCGCCGAGGCTCGAGTGGTAGTGGGGAGACAGTAGGCGTCGCCTCAGAAATCGGCCCGAAATGTGCAACTAATTCCGAGCACTGAATTAGAATAATAATTTGTAAACATATACTTATGAAGATATACGTAATTGAAAACTAGTTAATTTACACTCCAAAATCTTGAATCAAATATAGTGTTCTAAGTGACAGATTAAACTATAACAATATTTTATATTTTAAAAATAAAAATCACAAAAAAGATCAATATTGATTTTAAAAAAATTCTTATACCAAATTGTCTATTTTAACGTAATACATTTTATTATTGAAAGATAATGAAATGGTACATATTACCATGAAGAATGACTCATATATTATTGAAGGTGCCAGTTCATAGTAAACATACATAAAGTGTATATTCTTTTGTTGCATATATACATAATAAATAATTACAGCAATGGACATATTTATTTATTCTCACTTACGTGTTCCTCTGTGCCAGCGATATGACAGATTTCCTTACCTGAATAAACCAAAACAAATTCTGTACTGTAAAATTATATATATAGAAAATAATTTGTATTCTTATATCAGAAAATGTGTTTTACAGCAGAGAATTTGTGTAATAAAGCAGAAAATATTTATTTATTCTAACCTCACTTACGTGTTCGTCTATGTCATCGATGTAACAGACTTCCTAACCTCAATCCTTTGTTATTGCCGAGACCAAAAACATAGAGAATGGACTGCGCGATCCCATATCTAATAGCGTTTTCTCTTGGCTGCACCAGTGTAGGGTGATTGCACCAGTTCATCTTTTTTCCTTTTCCCTTCTCCTGGAGAGAAAAGGAAGAAAGATGAACTAGTGCAAAAGTTCAGCTGAGTGTTGCACTGGTGCAGCCAAGAGAAAACGCTATAAGTAGTATCAAAATGTGTCGATGAAAATGAGAGAGAGGGTCCGTGGAAGACGGCCATCTCTATCTTTTTCCATTCGATGGTGTAATGGAAGAAAGAATGAGAGGGAGATGGCCGTCTTCCACGGTTCCTCTCTCTCATCCCTAACAATCATTTTGACACACGGATCGCGCAGTCCATTCTCTATGTCTTTGGCCGAGACTCTTTATCTGACTTTAAGGGTGCAGTCACATGGAGTCAGAAATAACGGAACGGAACAGTAACGGAACATTGATAGAAAAGAGATAGGATTGTTGTATCTCTTTTCTATCAATGTTCCGTTACTGTTCTGTTCCGTTATTTCTGACTCCATGTGACTGCACCCTAACGATCGTACAGATCGCAGCGGTCGAAATTTATTCTAACCTCACTTACGTGTTCGTCTACGTCATCGATGTGATTTATAGATACCCGTCTCGCGACCATATTTATCTCTTGCGACAAAAATTCCAGAATGTATTTCCTCACTTCGTAGCTGGCAAAAATGACGACGACGACGACGACGATGTTTCTTACAAACAAACAAACACCTAGACACCCATTTCCTCGACGACGAACACTTAGACACTCACTTCCTCGAAGGCGAACACGTAGACACCTACTTCCTCGACGGTGAACACCTAAACACTTATTTCGTCGACGGCGAACACCTAAACACCCACTTCGTCGACGGTGAACACCTAGACACCCACTTCCTCGACGGCGAACACCTAGACATCTATTTCCTCGAAGGCGAACATCTAGACACTCACTTCCTCGAAATTAAACACGTAGACACTTATACTTCCTCGACGACGATCTCTATATTTCGATATTTCAATTTTAATATTTTTATATATATAATAACAATTATATATATTGTGACGTGACACTTTGTGTCCGTCACTCGTAAGTGTATTGACACGGAGATCCTGTGTCCTCTAAACTCGAAGGGCGAGGGCACAAGCGAGCGTGCCAAATTTATATCTTTTTTTTTGTTTCGTTTTGTATATTCTTTTATATAAAATATTTAGTAATTTCAGATTTTTAAAGAACGATTATTAGTCACATTAGAGCGTGAGCGGTGGTTATCTTAGATTCGTGTAATGTTGCCGCCTCACTCACGGAAGGAAGAAAGAAGACGTCGTGGAGGAAGCAAGAAACCACCAAAGAAGAT